>NW_020229350.1:0-202500 GCF_003227725.1 Camponotus floridanus
AATTTGAAAAATAAGTATAATTTAATTGATAATAAGAATATTTTGAATAAGTATATTTTAATCTTAATAAATAATATTTAATATAAATGTGAATTTGAAAATGAAAAAACTTAATATTTAACATAAAGATGAATTTGAAAATGAAAAAATACTAATTATAATAAATAATATGTAAATAAACATGAAAGAATAATTATAATAATAATATTACTATTCTTATTTTTGTTCGAAATATTATAATTATTGATAATATTATTGATATTTAGTGTTTTTATATTGAGGAGTGTTTTTATATTTAGGAGATATAGAGATAAGGAATAGGTAGAAAAAAATATGCTTAGCTTTACAATTATTTACATATAATATATTTATTCATATATTCATATATTTCAATATTTAATACAATACTAATACTACTTATACTTACTTATAAAGTAGCGCACCATACATTAAACACTAGCCATATATAAAATGTTTATTTTTTCATAATAAAGATTTAGAATTTTTAAAGAAAACAAAAAGACTGCAAAATATTATAAGTTATTATATAATAAGTACAGGTACAGTAAAATCTTATTTCAGTTCTGTACAGATACAGTAAAAATTATATTCAATTTTATAAGTAATTATAAGTTACATAAATAAGTAATTATAATTACTTATGAAATTAAATATAATTTTTACTGTACCTGCACAGAATAGTGCACCGTACATTAAACACTAGCCATATATAACATGTTTATTCTTTCATAATAAAGATTTAGAATTTCTAAAGAAAACAAAAAGACTGCAAAATATTATAAGTTATTATAAGTAATTATTATATAATTACTTACAATAACTTATAATTACTTATTTATATAACTTATAATTACTTATCAAATGAAATATAATTTTTACTGTATCTGTACAGAATAACGCCCCATACATTAAACACTAGCCATATATAACATGTTTATTCTTTCATAATAAGGATTTAGAATTTCTAAAGAAAACAAAAAGACTGCAAAATATTATAAGTTATTATATAATAAGTACAGGTACAGTAAAAATCTTATTTCAGTTCTATACAGATACAGTAAAAATTATATTTAATTTTATAAGTAATTATAAGTTACATAAATAAGTAATTATAATTACTTATGAAATTAAATATAATTTTTCCTGTACCTGCACAGAATAACGCACCGTACATTAAACACTAGTCATATATGTATAACATGTTTGTTCTTTCATAATAAAGATTAAGAATTTGTAATGAAAACAAAAAGACTGCATCAATTAAATACGACGGCGACAATGCAAACAGCTACCATGACAGAGCCGATGTCACCAAGAGCGATGACGGCAATGACGTATAAATATATGAAAGAAATTGTGCATACAAATGTAAAAATAAGTAACTGCATATTTAATTATTGCATCCTTTTTTGTTTACTGTATGCAGATCATAGACATATTAACATAGACTGCTCATAAGGTAGCGAGGAATGTCCTCCTGAGAGAAAAAGATAGCATGAATTTATTTGTGTTTCTATCTTTTTCTGGTACACGCTAGGTACACGCTGGTACACGCTTTTCTGGTGCAATGTAAAGATATTAAAGTCAATAACTTGAAATTGCATTACGCATGTGTCAGAAAAAGACAGATACACAAGTAAATTCATGCTATCCTTTTCTCTCAGGAGGATACTCTTTGCTACCTTATGAACAGTTTATGTAAATATATCTATGATGGAGCAAATATGTCTGTAAATAATACTTGGATTTTTTAAAATTTTTGAGAAAAGTTTATTATATTAGAGATGTCCAAAATTGTATTAAAATATTGTTAGGTATGGTCGCTAGTTGTAATATTGAAAAATATAATTAGAATATATTTATAATAATAACATTTATCTCTTATTTTTGTAATCTGAAAATCTATTATAATCATAAAATCTTTCATTTATTCTTTTAATTCGTATTTATTTTTAATTACTAATTTAATGTACCATATAACGCTAAGACACTTTATGTTTTGAGAAACTTATGTTATAAAAACGTATTTTCTTATTGTCTTATTTCATGTATTTCAGAGAATTAATCAAGTCGTGCATATAGTAAAAAGAAAAGTATGCAATAATTAAATATATATAATGAAACAATCGCGCATTTAAAATATGTGTTTAAAGAACAGCAAAATGTCAGACAGAAAATTATTTCAAAGAAAATTATACTTTTGAAAGAAAATTATACTTTAGAAAGAAAATTATTTGAAAGAAAATTATACTTTAGAATAGAAGAGGACCTACATTGAAAAATGTATTCTATTCTAAAGTATAATTTTCTTTCAAATAATTTTCTTTCTAAAGTATAATTTTCTTTTAAAAGTATAATTTTCTTTGAAATAATTTTCTGTCTGACATTTTGCTGTTCTTTAAACACATATTTTAAATGCGCGATTGTTTCATTATATATATTTAATTATTGCATACTTTTCTTTTTACTATATGCACGACTTGATTAATTCTCTGAAATACATGAAATAAGAAAATACGTTTTTATAACATAAGTTTCTAAAAACATAAAGTGTCTTAGCGTTATATGGTACATAAATTAGTAATTAAAAATAAATACGAATTAAAAGAATAAATGAAAGATTTTATGATTATAATAGATTTTCAGATTACAAACAATAAGAGATAAATGTTATTATTATTGTAAATATATTCTAATTATATTTTTAAATATTTACAACTGAGCGACCATACCTATCAATAATTTAATAAAATTTTGGACATCTCTAATATAATATACTTTTCTCAAAAATTTTAAAAATCCAAGTATTATTTACAGACATATTTACTGCATCATAGATATATTTACATAGACTGTTCATAAGGTAGCAAAGAGTATCCTCCTGAGAGAAAAGGATAGCATGAATTTACTTGTGAATCTGTCTTTTTCTTACACATGCGTAATGCAATTTCAAGTTATTGACTTTAATATCTTTACATTGCATCACGCGTGCACCAGAAAAATATAGAAACACAAATAAATTCATGCTATCTTTTTCTCTCAGGAGGACACTCTTCGCTACCGTATGAGCAGTCTATGTTAATATATCTATGATCTGCATGAAGTAAAAAGAAAAGTACGCAATAATTAAATATGCAGTTACTTACTTTCATATTTGTATGTACATTTTCTTTTATATTTTCATACGTCGTAGCCCCTGATGACATCGGCTCTGTCATTGTAGCTCTTGTCGCCGTCATATTGTCGCCGTCGTATTTAGTTGATGGTGTCTTTGACTCCGTAGACTTTTGCATTGTCGCCGTTGCTGTTGGCACCATCGTGGATGTTGATTTGCGACGATTCACCTCCGATTTTGCTTCCCGCCCTTTTGCGGATACAAGCGGAGAGAGAACATTTCTTATTCTCTCTATTGGTTTACTTCTTCCTGAAATCCTTACGGAAAAAAACTACAGTAGATTACAGAAAATTATATTGGTGATTACATAAAAATATTACACGAAATTACTGACTATAAGTATTGTAATATACTGTAATATTTTCGCACATGCTCGGATTACAGGAAAATATTACAGGTAAATAATCTGTAATATGTCATGCGCTGGGATTACAGGATAAAGCCCTGCGTACAGTAGAGGAACTATTAGGAATAAATATTAACTATAATATTAAGATTTTAAAATAAAATCGAAAAAAACTTTAATATAAAAGTATAAATTCGGGTATAAATATAAAGGACTTTTACAAATTTATTAGCCCTTCCTAGTCCTTATTTATACCCGAATTTGTATTTTATTTATATCAGAATTTTTTCGATTTTGTTATTTAAAAATTTTAATATTTAATATATTAATTCTTAATATTTTCTCTATTTTGTGCGCAGAGTCTAATAATACATCAACATAATATATTGAATTAAATATAATTGCTTATTTTTTATATAATTTGTTCAAAAACATCATCGCTGCATAATAAAAAAGGGCGAGGGCCCAAGCGATTGTTCGGCGGTCCTGGCAGCCGATAGCGCGATATCGCTTTGTCAGCGCAATTTAAAAACAGCGCTCGTCCTTCTCGAAAGATCCGAGGAAAATAAATAAATCTTTAACGCTCAATTTGAACGTTGAATAAGTAACTGCCGAGTTCTAGAAAAATCGGGATCTTTCGAGAAGGGCTCCACTATAAATTGACGCGCCCGCGGGACACCGCGCCTTTTGCTAAAAAGTCTTCAAAGCGCTCGCTTAAACTTCGATTATCGAAAAACGTCTTTCCGTCGCTCGCGGATTAAATTAATCGTCTCCGTTGCTCGCGGATTTCGAAATTCTGCTCGAATTTCCCGATTGGTTTCGCGTAATTGAAATTAAGATTGTGTAATTAGTATTTATATTTTTTGATTATAATAAATGACAATACTAGCAAATATACACATAGACTTATCGTCGACTTTCCTTTACTTGTGGACTCTCATCCTCCCGCGTCGCGCTCGCATCCCGCGTTAATCTCGCGAAATCTCTAACATTTGCTGGTCCTTCGAGCCGGATTTAGTGACCGGTTTTTTTCTCTACGACGCGGTGTGAGTGCAAAGTGGTGTGGTTTCTCTGTGCTCCCAAGATCAGTCACCTGAAATTCAAGTCGTCATGAGTTACAAGGCAGAGCTAATAATCACTGCCGCAACGGATCTCCACGGCAAAATCGCCCGCACTCACGAGAACCTGATGAAGCTGGGCGCTGCCAAGATCACGATGGGCGCCGTGGAAGCGCGTCTGCAGTCCTTGGAAAAGTATTGTGCTAAGTTTGACGCGCACAACGACGAGCTTTTAAATTACCGCGACCAAGTAGCCGGTTCAGAATACATAACACTCGACATACCTGCTTTGGCTGAAGAGGCAATGCTTACCTCGGCAATAAAGGGCTGCTGTTGGACCTTCTGCGTAGCCTCAAGACTGAGGAAAAGGAAGCTAGCACGAAGGTGTTAGAGCCGTCCTCACAAGCTCCTCGCACGACTCTTCCGAGGATTCAGCTACCTCATTTCTCCGGAAAGTACGAGGATTGGCCAGCTTTCCGCGACCTCTTCCAATCGCTAATCGGAAGGGACACCCTCACGTCATCGGTCGAGAAGCTCCATTAACTGAAGACGTGCCTGAAGGGAGAAGCAAAATTATTAATTCGAAGCCTGCCCACGACAAGTGAGAACTTCGAGCGCGCATGGGATGTTCTCGTTACCTACTATGAGAACAAGCGGCTCCTGGTGCGCAGTTACATCTCCCAGTTCACATCACTCCAGAAGCTGAAGAACGAGTCCGTGGTGGAGCTGCGCAAACTCTGCCATAGCGTGAAGAGCACCGTAGGCTCACTGGAGAGCATTGGGCGCCCGATCACGGAGGGCGAAGATCTTTTCGTGTACCTTGTCGTCGACCTGCTCGATCCTCGATCTCGCCGCTAGTGGGAGAACTTTATAAGTGATTCCAACGATCCACTTTCGTATGATAAACTGCAGCTCTTCTTGGATCGTCGGCTTCACACATTGGAATCGTTGCAGCCAGTCAAGGCCGAGGCCATCGCTTCCAAGCCGAATCCGAGTCTAACACAGAAGACCCGCACTCTCCACGCACGTAAGCAGGACGGTAAACGAGGTCGCTGCTCCCTATGTGTCCAGGATCACTATATAATGTTCTGCGATCTCTACCAGAGCAAGACGGCGGAGGAAAAGAGGCGTCACATCGAGACGAACGATTTGTGCCTGAACTGCTTGGGAAAGCACAAGGTAAGCGAGTGTACCTCCCAAAAGACCTGTTCGTTGTGTCGCGCGCGTCACCATTCGACCCTCCACGAGGCATGTTCAACAGTCGAAGGCGCTAAGACGTCGCACTTAGCGCAACATAAAACCGAGGCAACGATGTCAGTGCTCCTCGCTACCGCACGCGTTCGCGTCATGGACCGGTTCGGCCGCGTGCACACAGCACGCGCTCTGGTTGATCAGGGCTCGGAATCCTCGCTAGTTTCCGAGGCTTTAGCCCAGCGTCTTCGTCTGGGTCGGTCTCCTACCTCCGTCGCCGTATATGGAATCGGCGGCAAGCAGACGGGCCTTGCACGCGGTCAGGTCACTCTCCAGATCCGCTCTCTGTGCGACGGGCCCTTAATAAACGTGACCGCCTTGGTCTTCCCCCAGCTCACCCTCTACGAAGGCGGAATCAAGGCCGATCGTCGAGCGTGGACGCACATCCATGGACTGGAACTCGCCGATCCGGATTTTTTGGCAACGGATCCTGTGGACATTCTTCTAGGAGCTGACGTCTACGCCATGATCCTCCAGGAAGGACGGCAGGGGAAATTGCGAGAACCTGTGGCGCAAAAGACGGCGTTGGGCTGGATATTGTCTGGGGCCGTCGGTACGACTTCCACATCGCGCCATGCTTCGGCTCATCATTGCCTAGTCGAGGAAGATCTGGGCGCTCTCGTACAGAAGTTCTGGCAGCAAGAAGAATTATCCGATGCCGCTGTAGCTCTCTCGCCCGAGGATCAAGAGTGCGAGAACTTCTTCCGCCAAACACATTTGCGGTCCGCGGACGGCCGGTACGTCGTACGCCTGCCGGTCGTTTCCCCGCTGCCAGACTTCTCGGCAATGCGCTCCACGGCGCTGCGAGTTCTCTTCAGCATGGAGAGACGTTTCGCTCGGGATCCTCCCTTTCATGCTCTCTACGCGGACTTCATGCGGCAATACGAAGACTTGCACCATATGTCTCGCGTGACTCCGGACGCCACATCACGTAGGCCGGTGCATTACTTGCCGCATCACGGCGTCCTGCGAAAGAGCAGCGTCACCACGAAGCTGCGCGTGGTCTTCAACGGTTCAACGCCGACTGCCTCGGGCAAAATCTTGAATGACCACCTAATGGTAGGCCCGAACTTGCTGCCTCCGCTCGCCGACGTGCTACTCCGTTGGCGACAGCACCGTTTCGTCCTAGCCACCGACGTCGAGAAGATGTTCCGGCAGATCCTGGTGCATCCGGACGATAGAGATCTGCAAAGGATCCTGTGGCGTGATTCCCCGCAAGGCAGCCCTGCGGAATATCAGCTGAGCACGGTGACCTACGGCCTGGCGTGTGTGCCGTTTCTAGCAATGCGCGCTCTGAGACAATTAACCGAAGACAAAGGAAAGCAGTACCCTCTGGGAGCGGCCGCGCTTCTACGAGACGTCTACATGGACGACATCTTGACCGGAGCGTCGACGATTACGGAGACCCAGGAAATGTGCAGCCAGCTGTCCAGTATCTGCATGGCGGGCGGCTTTCCTCTCCGGAAATGGTCAGCCAACGACTCAGCTGCGATCTCGGACATCCTGCCGGAGCATCGGTTGCAGCGCGAGACCCGTGACTGGCGACCGCACGAGGCTCACTCCACCTTGGGATTGCAGTGGCACCCCGCCACGGACGACTTCTCCTTCGCCACCCGGCACATTGCGCTGCCATCCGTCACCAAGAGATCCGTGCTGTCCTTGGTGGCGCAACTATTCGACCCTCTCGGCTGGCTAGCGCCGGTCGTGGTCCGCGCCAAGATTGCCTTCCAATCAACTTGGCTTCAAGGACTCGAGTGGGATGCCCCGCTCGACGACGCCTCCGCGTCAGCCTGGGTCGCCTTCAACGCCCAGATACCAACACTCGAGCAAATCCGAGTACCTCGCTGGATCAATCTGAATCCATCTTGCACCCGCGTCGAGGTTCATGGCTTCTCCGACGTCTCAGAACGAGCGTATTCCGCCGTCGTGTACCTGAGAACATGGTCATCAAACGACTCGTGGATTGTCAGTCTAGTCACCGCCAAAACAAAGGTCACGCCGCTCAAACAGGTGTCGTTACCTCGCTTGGAGTTGAGCACCGCCGTGCTTCTCTGCCGCCTAGCCAAGCACGCCATGGAAATCCTCTAACTGCGCCACTTCACTTGTGGACGGACTCCACCGTCGCGCTGGGCTGGATCCGCGGCCATCCATCCAGGTGGCAGACCTACGTCACGAACCGCGTCTCCGAGATCCAGAGGACCACCCCGCAGGCTGCGTGGCATCATGTACCAGGCCAGGACAACCCAGCCGACTGCGCTTCCCGAGGTCTCTCCCCCAAGGAACTGCTGGGTCATCCGCTGTGGTGGCAAGGTCCGCCCTGGCTAAGGTTAGAAGCCGCCGCATGGCCGACTGCCGTCGATCACATCACCGAGGAGCACCTGCCGGAGAGGCACACCCGAATCCACGTCAAGGCCACAGCAACATCGACGAGCGAGGCCACCGAGTTGGTGCGATTCTCCTCCCTGAAGAGACTCCTACGCGTGACAGCCTGGTGTCGACGGTGGCTGAGAGTGAAGGAAGGCCATGCCACTTGCACTCACCGGAGCTTCCCCGGACTCCGTCCGCAGAAGAGATAGAAAGAGCTCGAGCTTGTTGGATCCGGCGAGTACAGTCTGAAAATTTCAGGACCGAATTAAAATTAATAAGTCAGGGCCTTGCACTCAATAAATCAAACTCACTTGCTCGCTTTACTCCCCTTTTTGATTCCGAGGGTCTCCTGCGGGTCGGCTCAAGCACTCCATCTTGGCCTATGACGAGCGTCATCCCGTCCTCCTGCCAAAGGGCTCGCACCTCACTCGGCTAATCGTGGACGACTGCCATAAACGAGCGTTGCACGGCGGAACGCAGCTCACTCTATCATTAATCCGCCAGCAATACTGGATTCCACAAGGTCGAGCACTTGTCAAAGAGGCTATCCTGCGATGTCTTCCTTGTGTGCGATGGCGGGCGGCGACCCCCCAACAGTTGATGGGCGATCTTCCACGAGAACGCGTGGTTCCAGCGAGGCCTTTTCTTCACACCGGGGTCGATTATGCCGGGCCAATTCAACTCCGCACAACCAAGGGGCGCGGACACCGCTCCTACAAGGCCTTCGTAGCAGTCTTCGTCTGCCTTGCTTCTAGAGCCGTACACCTCGAAGTGGTCTCCGATTATACGGCCGAGGCCTTCCTTGCGGCTCTCAGACAGTTCGTCTCTCGCCGAGGCATCTGTCGCAGTCTTCGGAGCGACTGCGGGACAATCTTTGTGGGAGCGGATTCTCAGCTGAAAGCCCTCTTCACCGCGGGCACGTCGGAAAGCCACCGGATCGTCGACGGCCTCATCTCCGAGAGGATCGAGTGGAAGTTCAATCCTTCCTCAGCACCGCACTTTGGAGGTATATGGGAGGCCGCAGTCAAGTCGCTCAAACATCATCTCCGACGGGTAATTGGCGACGCCAAGCTGACATACGAGGAGATGAGCACCCTCCTCACTCAAATCGAAGCGTGCCTTAATTCGCAGCCGCTGCAGGCACTCTCGGACGACCCTGAGGGTCTAGCTGCGCTGACGCCCGAACACTTCCTAGTAGGAGCCGCCCTGACTGCAGTGCCCGAACCGTCCTTGCTGGATCAACCGACGTCTCGCTTATCCCGCTGACAGCTCCTGCAAAAAATGCGAGATCACTTTTGGGAACGCTGGTCGAAGGAGTACCCCCACTCCATAACTCACCGCCCTAAGTGGTTGCGCGAAGAGACGCGCTTCAAGGTCGGTCGACTTTGTCTTCTCCGGAACGAGCTCACACCGCCCACGAAATGACCACTCGCGCGTATCACAAGAATCCACCCCGGAGAAGACGGTCAAGTTCGAGTAGTCATCGTGCGCACCGCCGCTTTCGAATTCGTACGGCCCGTCGTGAAACTCGTCATGCTACCCATCAACGACCGTGGGGATTACGAGCCTCAGCCGCAATAGATCGGATCGCACGACGGGCAGCGTATCCTCCGCCAGCATATCAATTTCGCCAAACGCTCTTGGCGAGGCGGGCGGAAATATTCAAAAACATCATCGCTGCATAATAAAAAAGGGCGAAGGCCCAAGCGATTGTTCGGCGGTCCTGGCAGCCGATAGCGCGATATCGTTTTGTCAGCGCAATTTAAAAACAGCGCTCGCCCTTCTCGAAAGATCCGAGGAAAATAAATAAATCTTTAACGCTCAATTTGAACGTTGAATAAGTAACTACCGAGTTCTAGAAAAATCGGGATCTTTCGAGAAGGGCTCCACTATAAATTGACGCGCCCGCGGGACACCGCGCCTTTTGCTAAAATGTCTTCAAAGCGCTCGCTTAAACTTCGATTATCGAAAAACGTCTTTCCGTCGCTCGCGGATTAAATTAATCGTCTCCGTTGCTCGCGGATTCCGAAATTCTGCTCGAATTTCCCGATTGGTTTCGCGTAATTGAAATTAAGATTGTGTAATTAGTATTTATATTTTTTGATTATAATAAATGACAATACTAACAAATATACACATAGACTTATCGTCGACTTTCCTTTACTTGTGGACTCTCATCCTTCCGCGTCGCGCTCGCATTCCGCGTTAATCTCGCGAAATCTCTAACATAATTTTTTATATATAATACACATATCCTTTGATGTAACGATATTATTATAAACTAATAATTTTAATAATCTAATAAATTAAATTTTTTACTTATCTGCTTAAAATAAAACTTATTTAAAATTAATCTTATTTAAAAAAATAATTAAAAAAATAATTAAATAAAATTCTTTGTTTATCTTTTATTGCAGTTATTTTTTAAAAATTCTGAAATCTAATTTTTAAACAAATTTTTTGAAATAAAACATTTTAAAAAATAATGAAAAAGTAATAAAAAAATGATCAAATAAAATTATTTATCTTATTGCACATCAGTTATCTAAAAAACACAAATTCTAAATAAATCTAACTTTTTAAAGTTCAAACAAATCTTATTGTATTAATACTGATTATTTTTATAATTTATTAGAATTTGTTTAACTAATATGGCTTATATTGGATTAATAATCAGTAGTTACCGATTTTATATTGCTTAAACAATTACTTAGCGAAGTCTGACAATTTCACCAATCACAAACTTTAAAAGTGTTATATATATATTGTTGAACTTATATATATAAGTTAGATTTCGCGAAACAATTGCTTAAATAATGATTATAAATACCGGCTTCAGAATCTTTGAGTTGGATGACTTCAACAGATTGTAAAATTAAATGTTTTAGATTATTGAATTGAATTGACGGATGTCACTTTTTTCTTAGCATTGTTGCACTTGCTTCGAACGGCACTATGGAACAATTTTGTATTGTCGTCTGTCTTGCCGAATTTCTCGTAAATAAAATCTGAAAAAGAAAACACAGAATGTAAAATCTCTTTCTATAACAATGTATCAAATTCAATTATGTACATATATTTTTGAATAGCATGCATAATTCAGATATTTTAAACTCAATTTTAAATATATTATGTATTTTTATATATTATGCACAAGTATAATGTTAAATTGCAAAATTTCTTACTTTCTACAGCTTTCAGCGAACAGGGTCTAATTTCTCGGTTGATTTTTTATCCGGATTTAAAGATTTATTTGCATTGGCTATAGATCCAGTCAAACTGGAGTTTCTTAACTCCGTTTTTTCATAAACCAAACTGAGAAGATCACAAGTTAGCTTCGAAACGCTGCTGTCATTGACCTTGCTCAGTTGAGTATTTGTGATATGTTTGAATCCAAAATATCTCCCTCCAGATATCACCTGAAAAATGTTTACGTGTAACAATTTCGTATATTAGCAGTACATTTAGATGTAAATATATGTCATTATAACATCAATTATGTATAATTATTTTACCTTTTCGGATGTCGAATTTTCTTTATTTTCATTATTACTGTCTTTATTAAAAAGACCGCTTTCATTAAAAGCAATGTTTTCCTGAAAAATTTATTTTATGTAATAATAGAATTTTTTATAATGTCAAAATACTCAAAGTTGCACGATTAGATACACTAATATAAAGACACACATATTTATATAAAACATACATTTATTTCAGATGTATGTGAGGGTTGATATTCAATTTTGGTATTTTTTATTATATCAGCATTAGTAATCCCAGAAATTGTAACCATAAACTTCTATATTAGAAAAATAAAATTGTTTAAAAATAGCATTTACAAATAAGCTCGCGCGTTGTCAATTATCTATTTAGATTATAGAATTAACAAAATTTCATGATAATTATGTATATAAATATGTAATAAACTATGTACTTTTTGTTTCAATTTGTTTCACATACATAAATTGTCTTTAAGTTTTATTTTCCTATTTTTAATACATAAGAATTGAATGATTTATATATATATGCAACTAATATAAAAAATGTATACTTTACTTTATCCATTGGATTCAAGCATTCATCATTCTGTGAACTGTTTTTCTCTGGACTGTTTTTTAATTACAATCAATTAATATATCAGTAGCCATAATTTTGGATTCATTTCTTAATTTATCATTAGTATATTGGAATCGATTCAATAATACTCCAACTCTATATAATATAAAATAATACCAAGATATAACAATTTAGTAATTACATACAAGATATTTGTGTATATATTCACCAAAACCTTTGATATCCCTTACGGAAAGAAACTACAGCCAGAAAATATTACAGTTGTATAGTTATTACAAGATCCCCTGTAGTTATTACAGAAAGAATTACAATAATCTGTAATTATTACACGCTATAGTTTATGACATTGCCGTCCTTTAAAGCGTCCATCCGCCCCGAGATTTTACGGGGCGCGGGCCGAGCGGCCGCGCCAGAATCAACCTCGAGAGAGTGTTATCGGAAACTCCCCGGAGAGACGAGCGATATCGTATCTTGTAAGAATTTTTATTAATTATATCGATATGTTTCTTTGTTTGTAATAAACAACGACGGGCACCTCACCAGAGAAGATCTGGAAGACCGGAAGTGCATCCAGGAAGATTGCCGCAAGACGCTTGTCGACAGCTAACGGAGGAGTTAATAGCGCTAGAAAGGACGATACCGGGGGAATTCGCCCGCGTCCCAGGGACGGAAGTCCGATCAACGCTACCCTCCGAGGAGGACAACGACAGCGAAGCCTCCAACGGGCCCTTGTACGGGAGCCCGCGGCAGCCACTACATAATTCAAATCGAATTAATTGCGCGCGAAGCGCTAAAAGCGCCGCGGATCTCGCGAGGCGCTAGGACCTCTCGCGTGCCGTATCCTGATTGGCTGCGCACCCCACTAAGCGGTCATTGACGCCGCTATCGACCCCGGGCCGCGAGATCCCAGGATCATTCTGGTGCGGACGCTCGCGAAACTAAGTCGATTGTTAGCTCTTGGTCGTTTGTGCAAGATTTGCTGTGATTGTCACCTCTGACGAGAAACCGAGCAGAGGACGAGGCCGAGGACCATCCCCACGGGAGAAAGCGTTATCGGTGAGGTTGCCCATCCTTTGTGTAAGCCACGTACGCGATTTCGTCCGCGTGCCGGCCGTTCTGCCGCCGTCGCCATCTTTTTCGTGTTTCGCGACCGCTCGAGCCGTTTGCCGAGACGGTGATATTTCGTGAATTTGTCGGGCGACCGGAGGCAAGCAACCGAGGAAGGACCATTGTAGCGTCGGTGATAAATTGATAAAGCAACGTTCGTCTCTCTCCGGGTTTCGGATGTTCTTTACGCGAAGCTATCGACCGGCGAATATCGACCGCGTGCGCGAATCGTGAAAGCGAATACCGCCCGGGTTGTCGTACCGCTATTGTCGCCGCGTAGAATATCCCGTGACGTATCTCAGGGCGATTTTTGGATGTCTGATTGCGTGTATGTCGTCGTTAATTGTAAGAGTGCGTCTGAGCGTTTTTGATATTTCATTATAGAGTGAGCGTGAAAGTATTTGCGTCATTGTCGCGCTTATTACGCCGCCGAAAAGAGCGTAATAAAGGATAACAGAATCTGGTCGTCTTTGTCGCGCTTATCACGTCGTCGAATAGCGCGTAACAAATGGTATGTAGTGTCTGCCGAATTTATCGTGTGTGGTGCGAGTTAATCGCCAGAATATTGAGAGTAAAATTGAGCAATTTGGGCGGAAGAAAGAGGCGAGATATCGGCGGAGAAAATTCTCCGTTTGCCATCGGCTATCGAAATTTGAGAGTATCGTTCGCCTATCGCATACGTGATCCGTCTTCGCAAAAGTATTCTGTATTTTCGGTTACTTAGGTTGTCGAATCAGTAAGCTGACGATTTGTTTCGCGAACTAGGAAATTGCGGGGAAGATTCCGTTGCGATAAGTTGTAGGTCTGGCTACCGAAATCACGCTATCTTTTGAATAATATCCGCGAATATTTCCGTGCCGAAAATCTTTGGTATCCCGTAAAGCCTCGCTCTGTTCCGCAAACTCCGGCCATAAAAACGGGCTCGGATGAATAATCGAATCGTCTTAACGCTCTCGTTTTCGTTGTCGAAAGCGGGCCGATACTTGTTCAGAATACCGTCGCGATTTTCGTGCCAGGATTAATTATATTGTATTTTCGCTCTCGTATTTCGTATGAATTTGTCGTGAAGCGTCGTTTTTTTTTGTTATTTGTATGATTCATTCTCGTTTTTTTTGGGGACAATAGCGAACTAATATCTTGGTAAGGAATTGTTAATCTCAGTTCAATTATCGCTTATTATTGTTCGCTAAGTCATGTTCAAAACCGATCCAATTCATATTATTGATTTGTTAATTATTCACTCGTAGTGTTACTTTATTTTTCTAGTAATAAACTTGTTATCTTTTTTTGTTCAAATCGCGTAATTTATTTAAGTGTTCGTCTCGCTTGGTTGTCGATTGTCGTTTTGTCTGTCATCCGTTAATTCCGCGAAGACTCGCATAATCAATTAACTTTCTCTAATACCCCCTCCCCTCTATCGTTAAGCGAGCTAGTCGGCCCGTGGCGAAGCAGGCTATCGTTTTCTTTTAACGTCTTTCGGCTTTTCGCGAAAACTGATGCGTGAAAGACCGCATCTGGCGGCCAGCTTTTCGATATATCGATACGGTCTCCGCTCCGCCGCGGCTCGCGCGAGAACGTCCTCCATCCCTGTTCCTCAGAACGCGAGTATAATAATTTCGTTATTGTTTTTGACGGCGTTTTCGCTCCCCCGCGCACGCTCCCATCCAACATCTCGAGGAGTGTCGCGATTCAGTTTGAATTTCAATTGAAGAAACGTCGCAAGTTATAGTACGTAAAATCTCTATAATAGGGAATACATGTTTAGCTCATGAAGTGTGTAATCCATTACACGTATAATTTACTACATGTGTAATATACTACACGTGTAGTCCACTATATGTGCAATATACTATACGTGTGATAAATAACTTGTGTAATAGACTACACGTGTAATCCAATACATGTGTAATATATTATACGTAATCTACAAAATGTGTAATACATTACTATACGCGTGTAATCTATAATGCTACCAGTATTTAATGAAATTTGAAATAGTGAGTCTTTTATCATATATATATATATATATATATATATATATATATATATATATAGTATACTTTTACTTCAATGCAGTTGTATATATATTATTTTTATAAATAATGTATGAAATTTATTAAACTTAATGTATCACTTTTTATTACACTACAACACTATAACACTACATTTCATTATTTTTTAATTTCATATTTTCTAAGTAAATAAATATAAAAAGTATAAAATATATCTATGTATTACAAGATGTTTGCCATTTTGATATAAAACAGTAAAATGTTTATATTATTTTTATATATATTTTATAAATATTTTTATATTTTTTTATAAAATAAATATAATAATAATATATTGGTCAATATACAGGGTCTACCAAAAGTGTGGAAACCCCTAAATATCTCGGAAAATATACGTTTTACAGAAAAGTGTTTCCAACAAAAGTTGTAGGGTTTAAGAAGATCTATATACTGATTCTATCAGTTTGACCTTGAATGGCGTCGTCAAGGTCAGGTCAAGGTCACATTGACTTTTTTAAATGACACCCCCTACATTTGATTGCATATTCTTATAGCTTAATTCAAGAGCTTTCCAAAACACTATAATAATGTTCATTTTTATTAAGTACTTTGCGAGTTATGAGGGTTGAATGATAGAGTAGCGCCGGTATTAACATTATCCAAGGTGTACTACATGGAGGTTACTCGCTCGGATTTGCATCTGTTGTGTGTGTGATCCAGCTAACTAAGGCAAGATCGGTCGTGGATCCAGTCAGCAAAAGCAAAGACCCAACCAAATTACAATCGAGCATTTAAAGACCTGGAAAGCAATCGACATAGTAAACAGTAAATAAATTTGTGGATGCTCATTTATCATAATAATTGTTCGAAATGTGTGCGTGTGCGTGCGTGCGGTGCGTGTATACATAGATCAGGTTAGGTTGCACCAAACGATTGCAAATGTGTTTCAATGTGTTAAAGTAAATGCTAAAACGTTTAATTTTAATTAATCGTACGTTGTATTTGGACGATAACAATTAATTTCTGCTTGCTCAAAGCTGAAGTTAGAAGGTGCTCGTTCTTTGATAGCTTTATACATTCTTAGTTGAATTTTAAATGCGAGTTAGACTGCATGTAGTGCGTCACATAGCGGTAAATGAAGGAACTAACGAGACGTTTCATACACGTTTTATGGAGCAATTTTTTGGCAATTTGACTTCAGCGAAATATGAGGATATGTTGAGGAATCGATCTTGCCTTAGTTAGCTGGATCACACACACAACAGATGCAAATCCGAGCGAGTAACCTCCATGTAGTACACCTTGGATAATGTTAATACCGGCGCTACTCTATCATTCAACCCTCATAACTCGCAAAGTACTTAATAAAAATGAACATTATTATAGTGTTTTGGAAAGCTCTTGAATTAAGCTATAAGAATATGCAATCAAATGTAGGGGGTGTCATTTAAAAAAGTCAATGTGACCTTGACCTAACCTTGACGACGCCATCCAAGGTCAAACTGATAGAATCAGTATATAGATCTTCTTAAACCCTACAACTTTTGTTGGAAACACTTTTCTGTAAAACGTATATTTTCCGAGATATTTAGGGGTTTCCACACTTTTGGTAGACTCTGTATATATAAATACGTAAGGATTTGATACATCTGTTTAATATATATTATTTTATTTATTATAAAATACATTAACTCACATTACATCAACTATATAAAAACACTAACTTAATAATAATATAATATTGTAAATTGTATATTCATCTCTACGTGTGTGCGCATTATGTTCACCCGTACCTTTCGCTTTCTAGCTGCGTTCCGATATTCACTGCCAGTACTAAAAATCTATAGTGTACGTGACACACGTAAACTATAGAATTTTAGTACTAGCAGTGAATATTGGAACGCAGTCTACGTGTCTCTAGAAATCAATCTGTTTCAATTGTAACGATAGGTATGATAAATTGCTTATGTTCATTGGAATATGGTATAACAACGCATTTACTTTTAATTATATCCAATAGATATTAATTATATCCATTAGACAACCTCTAATGTTATCAGTTTTTTTAGTAATAAAACTAAAATTTCTGGAAGATATTCCATTATTTTTGCATACTTCTTCCGGTAAAATATTATATTCTTTGCATAATAATACATTAGTTTCAGTTCCATCATTTGCTTTTGTCACGATACATAAATGTAATATATCCAATATCAATCCATTCTTTGTTAATATTGTATTATTATATCTTTTTAATAATATAGGATAATTTAAAGTATGATAAAGAATATTTCTAAAAATAAATCAGTTAAAAGTAAAAGCCGTGCTTTCGACGGATTCCCCTATTAATTCTTCTACAATAAGTTTTTGTGTAACAGTTAACACTATTTCTTTTTTTATTCCAAATGCTCTCTTTTAAAGAATTTTCGTATTCTATACATCTTTTAATATGACACACTTTCATTAAGTTATCAAAAATAGCTTTGCCTTTCGAGCTACAATTTTCGCCAATAAAAATCAATCTGTTGTTGTTAATAAATCTTGTTGTTAATAAATCTTAATCTAGAATAAAACTTAGATATTTGTTGTGTTATGCATTGTGAACCATTAAACAAAGTTTTTAGTGTTCGATTAAAGCCTTCAAAATGAAAGGTTGACCAAGCCCAGAGAGCACCGTAATTTTTCACTGATGCAGGTATATGCAATAACAAATGAATATTATAATTCATGAAATCATCGCCATACAATTCTTCTATTTGCAATACAAATGTTCGTAATGCTTGTTCAGCAGCGATAAATTTGTCTTCAGGAATATGTGTTTGTAGAAAAATATACATACTAAATACAAAAAGCAGCCAACGTAGCTAGTTTAATAAATTTCTGTGTTATTAATCTACTTAAACAAGGCAATGAATAGTACAGTAAAATATTCTTCCACTCTGATGCCTTAAACAATTTTCTTTGAACTATCGATCGTGGTATTCGTGTTATTTCTGATGGAGGTAATATATTTGTCAATTTATTATCAAAAACTTGTTGGTAATTCCTTAAATACCACTCTTTATTATGATTGCTGGAATCAAACCACGCCATAACAAACTGTTTAACTACGCCTTCCGCAACACTGTGCATAATCCGGCGGGAAAGACTTAATTATATCAAAGAGCGGTATAAGTTGTGTTACTGAAGGACCCTTAACGCCTTTTACTGACTGATTTTTTGAAATATTTTTTTTAACATGTTTGTTGTGTTGATATTTATGACGTAAAGCATAAACATCTCCACAATAAACATGTTTAAAACCCCTGCTTTTTGTCTTGACTATCTTTCCTTTATTATAGCAATATGAACATCCGTATTTTCCGTTAAACTGTTTCATGTTCAAAACAAATTAAGACAAGGTGAAAGGCATTTACGAGCAATCACAAGTTATTGAGTGTGAGAAAGTAAAATTTAATACATATTTAAGTGGACGTTTCGGTTCTTTCTTTGAACCCTCTTCAGCACATTTTACAATTTAACAATTTAAAAAATTCCTAACATATATATTATCGGTCGGTCGTTAACAGTCAGTAGTAATACTAAGGGGGTTCTAATCCAGGACCTCTCAGGGGGGGTGAGGCGCGAGGGGAACCGCGGTGCGGGGGGGAGTGACGTCACGCGCGGGGAAGGAGGAACCGCGGCGCGCGGTGGGTGACGTCACCCGCGGGGAAGGGGGAACCGCTGCGCGACCGATGGACGAGGGGGTCCGCGAGATGAAGGGGGAACCGCGGCGCGACCGATGGACGAGGGGGTCCGCGAGGTGAAGGGGGATCCGCGGCGCGACCGATGGGCGAGGGGGTCCGCGCGGTGAAGCGGCGCGAGTGATGGACGAGAGAGTCCGCGCGGGGAAGGGGGAACCGCTGCGCGACCGATGGACGAGGGGGTCCGCGAGGTGAAGGGGGAACCGCGGCGCGACCGATGGACGAGGGGGTCCGCGAGGTGAAGGGGGATCCGTGGCGCGACCGATGGGCGAGGGGGTCCGCGCGGTGAAGCGGCGCGAGTGATGGTCGAGGGGGTCCGCGCGGTGAAGGGGGAACCGCGGCGCGACCGATGGACGAGGGGGTCCGCGCAGTGAAGGGGGATCAGCGGCGTGAGAGATGGACGGTGGTGTGAGAAGGACAGCGCTACGTATGGGAAAAGGACAGTGCAAAGTGTGTGAAGAGGACAGTGCGACAAGGATGGCGTTAACGTGGGACAAGGACGACATATAGGCGGGAGAAGGACGACGCAAAGGTAAGTGAGCAACGAGTATATGAAAGAGAGAGAACGATAGCACCAAGACGACATGTACAAGAGAGAGAACGATAATATCGCGAGACTTGCAATTAGCGCGCGAAAGAGAGAACGATAGCGCGAAGACAACGCGTGCGAGAGAGAACGATAATATCGCGAGACTTACAACTAACGAGTATGATAAAGATAACATTACTTAAAACTAGCGCAAGAGAGACATAGGGATGGGAACGCATGGAGAGGTGCATAAATAATTAGATTTTTTTTTTACGGATATAGAATATATAAAATTTATTAAAAATGTGTATTTACAATTGTGTGTGTGTGTGTGTGTGTGTATGTACTTAAAATTAAGATTTTAATAAAATAATAATAAAATATAAAATATAAAAATAAAATATAAAATTAAAAATTAAAAATTATATTAATCAAATAAAAATTAAATTGGTGACGATGCGCCAGGCTAAGGGGAGACCGCTTCTGTAACAGAAAAGATACATATTTTATTAGATTTTAATAATTTATTTTAGGATACTTTATGATATAATATAAGTGGTATGTTACCAGTAATATTCTCTGTTCTCATCTATATGCAATACTCTCAATTTTAATTTTCGCACAGGTTTGGATTCGCATATCTGTTTATCATCTCGTCGACTGTTCATATATTCTCGTAAACTCTGAAATTAAACATAATAATTGTAAATGTTTTAAATTTATTACACATCAACAAAAATATTTTTACCTTCAACGTTTCCAAGTTTTGCCATAGCTTATTCTCATGATTATATTTTTCTAACTTTTCAATCTCTTTTAGTAGTTCAAGATGCATACAAAGTCTATTTCCGAAACATTTTATTTTAGTGTGATTAGGATCTTCGGCAAATATACATTCAATACAAAAACTTGCATGACATTTTTTAATTGAGTTCGCACAAGATTTTCGAGTTTTGAGAAATCTGTTCAACGAAATTGTGCGAGGTTTTTTTAAGCCAAGCTCTTGATGTTTTATAAATTGTACAACTGAAGTTTCCAGCTTCTTCTTCGAAAGTTGTTCCCGCTCTATTTGAAGTAATTCTTCAACATCACTAATCAGAAAACGGGTTTTAGGTTGTCTCTCAATCTCAATTTTTTCAACCACAACTGGATCCATCCAGGCATCATTATCATCCATATCTTCATTACCGATGATTACGTCTTCTTCGGCCATTGCACTAACGTAACACACAAGACTAACGAAACGCAAAGAACAACGAAATAATATTCTAATGTCGCAGACTCCTCTTCATTATATATCTTTTTAATATCTCGCGTCTCATTCCAACTAGAGCATCGCGTCTCATCTACCTCAGCATTTCTCTACATTTTTGGCGGAGCGTGTTGAGAAAAATTCTCGACTATTCTTATTCGTATGGAAGGAAAGAAATAAAATCATAGATTGAATAAAAATAATTATTTATTGCATGCATCGTAAAGAATATCATTTACAGCACATGTTAATAATTCGCAATCGATCAATGATTCACTGTCAAAGACATCACTCTCGCGTATCGTTTTTACAGCATCGCATACAGTAGTAATATTATTACGTTGTAATACAGTTTCAAATTGTTTAAATTTTTCATTTACGAGATACGTATTCTCGCATAACCAATTATGCATATGATCGATACAATTTTCAAAATTAAATAAATGTAATAATGTTTCTGGTTTCATGTACAAAGAATTTTCGCATAATGTGAGTTTTACAATTTTCGATTGATACATTTCAATCGTTAAATCTCCAATTCTTAATGGGGGAGTAGTCGATTGTAGAAATTGTTCAACGTCTGCTTGCTTCCGCATCAACAAATTCCACGTTGAAAAGGACAACACTATTTGATTGCCTCGATTGTCACCGAGAATCAGTTCCACGTACGATACAGCTTCAACGCTTATTCCAATGTCCAAATACTAGTACGACGTCGGGATTAGAGCGTACCTTCTTCCAAGTATGCGAGCCGCACGACGAGGCTGAATACTATAAAAATATAAATAATTAGACAACAATATTAAAAATCAATAAGTAACAAATTTTTTTAAACGATTTAAACTTACATGTCGCATTTCTGCTTCTTACACGGTGGAGTTTCACCGTTTCGAATCGGAACGTAGAAATTCATATTTCTTCAGCGGTGAACCTTTCACACACGCGATTGATGCAATACTGCAATCGTGTTAGAATCAATATCAATTCAAATAGTATCCCAAATTGCGATGTAGAGGGGATTATTGCTGACGCAACATTTTAATTTCCTCCAAAATTTTGTCGCGCCGATGTACGGCTGCGATGACATCATCATCTTCGGAACAAAGATTTAGCTGAAATTGCTAAAATCGAGCGCCGATGTACGGCTGCACCTGATGCAATCACGTCAAAATTATTCAAATGTACGTGACAAAACGGGAAATTTTCAAGGTTAAAATGTGCATCATCCCTAGACAAAGATTTAGCTGAATTTGCAAAAATCGAGCGCCGATGTACGGCTGCGCCTGATGCAATCACGTTAAAATTTTCAAATGTACGTGACAAATAGTGAAAAAATAATTGCCAAGGTTAAAATGTGTATCATCCCTAGACAAAGATTTAGCTGAACTTACTAAAATCGAGCGCCGATGTACGGCTGCGCCTGATGCAATCGCACCAAAATTATTCAAATGTACGTGACAAATAGTGAAAAAATAATTGCCAAGGTTAAAACATGCATCATCCCTAGACAAAGATTTAGCTGAAAGCGCTAAAATCAAGGGCCGATGTACGGTTGCCCCTGATGCAATCATGTTAGATTTTTCAAATGTACGTGACAAAACGTGAAATTATCAAGGCCAAATTGCACACGGTACTACGGGGAATTTTTTGTAAGATGAAATCGTTCTAGAATGTTCGATGATAAAACAATACATGAGACGGTATATAAATCATGATAGAGAGACGCACCCCACCAGTAGCTAAAGTGCATCAGAACTGTCATTAGAAACGCTAAATTTTGCAAGTGTGCATTAGCAATATGGAGGAGCAAATTTTGCGAGAACAATCCGCTTTGCTTGATTCATTGGAAAACTACATTGTGTGGGAGCAACGATGCGACGAGTACATCGAGTCGCTGGAAGAGCAAAGTCGAATCAAACGGCCGCGATTATCGATCGGAAATCGACAATAACTGATTGCTCGGATCGCGCGCCTCGAAGGTTTGAAAAATTCGGTACGTGGACGTTTCATACACGCGGGTGCCGGATGTAGTGCGCGTCAAAATGCACTTGTGTGGCGCGAAATTGATATGGCGTTCGAGAGTCGCGTATCGACTGGTGCGGTGATAAATTATAATCACATCGAACCGCGCCAATTTCTCGATGACACTAAAGACATTGTGTTGGAACATGTGCAGGACGCTTTAAAAAAACACAGCAGTGTAAAAGTGAACACTATATTCAATGGTGAATTTGTGTCGGGTGATAAACACGCGAATAAAAGTGTGAATACGAGAAACTATGAACTCTTTCGCACATCTGATTTGCGTGCGTGCGTGCGTGCGTGCGTGCGTGCGTGCGTGCGTGCGTGCGTGCGTACATATATACAGTTATCATAATATAACAAAATAATGTTATTATTAAAAATAAAATATTTAACAATTATATAAATTATATTAATAAAACCTTACTCCTTTTGAAAAGCTGGACCAAAAAATATGGGAGGTACAGCATCTGGATGTAAACGAATGACAGCCTTTTTTATAAGCCACTTGTCCTCAAAATGCAAGTGGCATAGTGTACAATTTTGGTATGCGTACTTTGTCCCTTTCAATTTTAAATCCATCCTTTTTGATGCGTCTATCCATTTCAACCACCTGTAAAGTGTAATGAAAATTCATAAATATAAAAGTATATGATATGTATATATTTTTTACTTTAAAAATATGAAAATATACATATATATATATATATATAATTAAATTACATATTTTATAAATAATAATTAAAACATTATCATACCTGTCATATTCCTTTGGAAATCTAAAAAAGTGCCGTTTTTCTAAGTTAATAAAACTCATAGATCCTGGCACTGCGCACCATTGTTTGATTTTCTTGTCCATGTTTCCCTTAGCCCTTCCGGATCACCAAACAGCATCTGAAAAAGAAGCTAAGATCAAGGTGCAAAAATTTCCTAACAAGAGAATTGAAAACCTATATAAATAAATAGGTTAACTATCCTCTTCAGGAAAGCTTCTACACACAAATAATTTTTTCACTTCACCACTTCACCACTTCACCACTTCACCACTTCTCGCTTAATTTGCTCCTCTAATCACGTATTCTCACTTCACTCGCGTAATTGTTGCTGACAAATATTTATGCCGGCATTTAATACTGAGATCAGTGAGCATTTAAACTGTGATTTAAACACAGATGTGATTTTACCGCCAAGAAAGAGAAAGAGAGAGAGCGAAAATCAAAGGAGAAAGTGAGAGAAAAGTACAGATGGCAGTACTGGTATACTCGCTGACTTCACGCATGCGCATTTCATTTTATGCTACACAAAATCGGGAGAGTTGCGCTACTGTATATACTGTGGTTTTACTATGGAGATTGGGCGTTGGCAATATACACACAAGGTTCGGTAAGGATGAGGGAAATAATATGAGAATCAATAGGAAGAAAGAATCGTTGGTTAGAAGGGGTATGCAGAATGCAATAACATGCACAGCAGTAGTGCTGTAGATTATTTAGATTTAGATAACCATGTAGTTTAATGCATACAGTACTGGATTGAGTCATTATGAGGAATTAACTGCATAAGGTGCGGATAGCGTAAGGATGTTGTAGATACAATAAAGGCATTGATCAGCTCTTTGGGTGACAAGTGAATGGAGGCAGAGGTTGTAATAAAGGTTAATGTGGGGTGGTCCCAAAGAAATGAGATGAAAAAGCAAAAAAGGAAATTGTGATGTAGGGTGTGGGATCTGAGAATAGCAGGATTCACATATAAGAATGTTTAGAGCAGGGGCACGGTATCCTTCTACCTTTAGACAACACGCAGTGCCAGTGAAGGGCATGCTCTACAACGGGGTTCGGTCACGGGTGTCTAGGACGAGAGGGTAATCATAATCGTCGAGCGAGAGTGCTTCGGCGTGGAGCGCGTTAAGAAACTCACAGGCAACTATCACACAGGATACACACTCGTCGATCGGACTGGTTTTTGTTACGACGGCACCACACGAGGAGCAGTATTCGTCTCTGGCTGTGTGGCCGTTGACGAAAAAGTTTCTTTACATATGCCGATACTGCTGTATGATTATGGTCATGCGAAGCCGTGAGTAGCACTTTGTGCATAAATTGGTTTCATCGTCGAGGTTGAGTGCCCCAATGACGTGTATGCAATGGACATACATGAAGGCCTGTTGCACACGCCCTAGGGAAGCGGCATCCGGCCTCGGCTAAGTAGGCCGTCTGTGCTAAAGCATCTGCAAAATGAGAAGGTTAAATTATTCATCCAGGTTATTTCATTCAGGTTGATGATGTGACAATTTTATCTTGTTTACGTGGACTAGTCGGACATGTTTTCCGACTTTGAGTTTGACATTAGGGGGTAGAATTTCAAGCACTTCATAAGGGCCCGTGTATTGGTCGGAGAGTTTCCCCTTCTGTGGTTCCTTCAACAAGAATACATACATTCCCCTTTCTAATTGTCGTGGGTTTTGATTACGATCGTAATACCTCTTGCTTATCTCTTTAGCCTGTATAAGATTCAGTCTGGCTTGTGCTTGTAAATCACCGATTTTATTGAAGAGGTTAGTGATATATTCATGATACGTAGATTTGATGTTTTCTTCAATAATAGGGTGAGCTGAGGGTAATCGGGCTATTCGTCCGAAGACTAACTCGTAGGGTGAGTATTTTGTGCCTTCGTGAACATTAGTGTTATAAGAAAACATGGCGAGTTTGATATACTCATCCCAATTTGTTTCTTTGTTTATCTGAGTTTTTAGGTATTCAGTTAGCACATGATGAGATCGCTCCAAGGATCCATTAGACTGTGGGTAATATGCGGTAGTTTTAAAATGTTGGATACGGAATCTCCTAGTTAATTGTCGTATCAAAGCAGACAGGAAGTTTGTTCCTTGATTGGTTAATATAGCGCGGGATGCACCGTAAATGCAAATAAAGTCTTTTGTTAGAAAAGTAGCTTCTCTTAATGGTACGGCGACGGAATATTTAGTTAATAAAATATTTAGTTAATAATCTTGCATAGTCAGTATATATTGATTGTTTTTCATGGTTATGAGAAGGGGTCCCATAATATCTAAAGATAGTTTATCAAAAGCAGAACCGGAAGTATCTGTGATAACCATAGGTTGTTTGGTTTTTACCCTGGTTAGCTTCTTTAATTGGCAGTCGCGGCAATTTCTAATGAATTCTTGGATGTCCTTTTTCATTGTTTTCCAACAATACTGAGTTCTAAGGCGATTGTAAGTTTTTGTCACGCCCTTATGTCCACCGACGGCAGAGGCATGATTTTCTAAAATCAGAGATTGCCGGTTGTCTATTTCAGGTGTTTGGATCAAGTCTAAGCATATTGTTATATAGATTGGTAATTCTTGTAAGTGTCTTTTAAGTTGATTCAGAATATATGACCATGGAAGATCATCAAAACGTTCGGTTTTATTGATGCTCAAGGAAGGAAGTTCAATTTCGGTAATGACGTCTACTAGGGAACGTAAGCAATTTTTAAGATTTTGGGCTTCTATGAGAGTGCGGTTGTTATATTTGATGGGGAGGGCGATCAGAGTGTTTCCCTTTACGGTACATACCCTTGCCCTTTCAAAAGTTAGTCCCTCATATTTGGGAAGTAAATTAGCTTCTTGATAGGCTTTCGCACCCTTATCGTAAGGAGCTCCATTTAAATAAATGAAAATAACGTGATTGTCTTTTTGCTGTAACAGGCTTCCTCTGACTTCTCGTGCTAAAGCTTGGCTCCATGACGGAGGGGCGGGTGGAGCTGGTCGGTGTGGTACAACGTCAGAGTCTAATATTTCTTCGTAATTTTCGTCATCGCTTTCGGTGAAATCGGTCACTTCTTCGATACTAAGTGCATAGTTATCATCATCTTGTTCAACGGGGTGGTTTTGAAGGTCTTCTGGGGTTCGAACTCTGGCAGGGGGAGGGTTTTGGACAGGTTGTTGTGGGGGTTTTGATTTTTGTTGACTAATCTCTTTATTTTGTTTTCCAGGTTCACTGGGGTTTCCTCGAGATTTTTGTGGTTTATGCGAGAATATGAATTCATCAGGTGAATACTCAGCGTCATCGGTAAGGAACAACGGAGCAGCTGGATTAGCAGGTGGGTTTCTAGATAATGCATCAGCATTATTATTTAATGTTCCCTTTTTATATTGTATCTCATATTGATATTCTGATATTTTCGTTCTCCATTTCCATAGTCTGGATGAAGGATCTTTAACAGAATGCAACCAAACTAATGGTTTATGATCGGTTACTATGGTGAATAATCTTCCGTACAGGTATGGTCGAAAATGAGTTACACAATAAATAATGGCTAAGCATTCCTTTTCTATTGTTGAATAATTTTGCTCGGCAGGATTCAGGATGCGGGAAGTATAGGCAACGGGGAGATCTTTCCCGATCGATTCTTGGCTGAGGACTCCTCCTACTGCATATCCGGATGCATCAGTGGTCAATATAAATGGTTTGGTGAAGTCAGGGTATTGTAAAATAGGTTCAAAATATAGCGAATTCCTTAGGATGTCAAAGGCTTCTATTTGCTTTATAGTCCATTCAAACTTCCGGTCTTTCTTCAAAAGATCCGTTAATGGTTTTGCGACTTTTGAAAAATTGGGTATAAATCTTCTGTAATATCCGGCTAATCCTAAAAATTGTTTAATGTTTTTTGGATTCCTTGGGATAGGAAAATTCATGATCGCTCTTACTTTAGCGGGATCGGGTTTAACTCCACCTGATCCGATTATATGTCCCAGATACATTACTTCGCGTCTTAAGAATTCGCATTTGTCTGGTTGTAATTTTAGGTTTGCAGCTCTTAATCTCTGCATTAATCTTTCAAATTTAATTTCATGTTCTTTTAGAGATCTCGCATATATGACAATGTCATACATATAGACGAACAATTCGTTTCCTTGGAGTCCGGAGAGGACATTATCCATCAACCTTTGAAAGGTCGCTGGAGCATTCTTCAATCCGAATGGCATTCTTTTAAACTGATAGTGTCCGTATGGTGTGGAAAAAGCGGTTTTATGGGCGTCTTTAACTGCCATAGGTATTTGATGAAAACCAGAGGCCAAATCCAGTATAGAAAAATATTTAGCGGATCCAAGTTGGTCCAATATATCAGTTATATTAGGTAAAGGGTAGGCATCTCCTATTGTTTTTTCATTAAGATTTCGGTAGTCAATTACCATTCGCCATCTTTTATTTCTCAGGGAGTCCGGTTTTTTTGGAACTATCTACAATGGTGAATTATAAGGAGATGTTGATGGTTCGATTAAATTTGAAGACAATAATTCGTTCACTTGTCTATTAATTTCTTCCTTGTGTACAGGGGGGAACCTGTACTGTTTTTTGTGAACGGGTATGTCATTAAGAGTGGGAATGAAATGTTGAGCAGCATTAGTTGCTTGAAGGATTTCACTGGGAAGGTGAAATCTATCGGAGTGTTTAAGAATTATTAATCGAACATTCTCTGATTCCTCGGAATTCAGATGCTCGAGGCGGAGGAGTTGTAAAATATCTGATGTTCTATCAGTATATGAAAATTGTATTTGATTGAAATATAGAGGATTATCTATATTTTTGGGAAGGTCCCCTAGGGGCTGATATAGAGAAATAGAATTATTAAGATTAGGAGTTTGAATAGGTCCTTCGGAAGACTCTAAGGTTCCGGAGGAATTGTTATTTGTATTACAAGTATCGAAGTCTTGTAGTTTTATAGATGGAATGTTGAGAATTATTTCTTCCTCAGAAGTATTAAAAACAGGCATAAGCCTTTCCATTGTTATTAGTGACGAGGGCTTCGCCAAAATATACGCCCTTGGCGGGATCATGACGGGGTACGTATTCATTTTGTTTTTCAGGATTTGAGATATGGAAGGAACAGAGGGTAACCGTTCTTTTCTTTAAACATATAGTATTTACGTTGGAGAAAGGAATTCTTGCTTCCTCGTATTGTAGACAATTGTCTTTATAATTTAATATAACAGATCGTTCCCTCAGGAATCTGTTACCTAGGATTCCATCCTGAGCGAATCCGATTAAATCGGATATGACATAAAATTCAGTTAGCTCTCCGAGTATAAATATTGAAACTGCTCCCAAAGTAATAATGGTTTCAGATGCTATTCCCTGTAGGGACAAGGAGTTGGTTTTATCAAGAATGACATGTGATCCCAAACATTTTTGTTTAATGAGGTTCAGCCCCGATCCAGAGTCAACCATAAATTTACAATGATTCATTAAATCTGGAGAAGTTAAAGTAATAGTAGATAATTCCACGGACTGTCTTGTATCATTTATTTGGCAGATTCTGAAGTTTGTTCGGGTTCTTCCGGGGAAGTCGGTGTATTGATCTTTTTTTGAATAAGATAAGCAGGACGTCCTGGTTGTAGGTCGTTCCGGCGGACGTCGATTCTCATCGGAACGCCCTGTCCGTTTCCTGATGTGCTAGGTTGATTCGCTTCTTGAGCTCGTCTATAGGCAAGCTTACGACATTCTTCTATAAGATGTCCAGGAGTTTTACAATATCGACAGATCTTAGTTTGATAATTATGTTGAGGTTGTGCAGTAACTATTGCCTTGGCTGGCGTAGCGGGGTACGGGGGTTGAGAATTTGTTTGATCATTATTAGGACGATATGCGGGTCGATATCCGCTGTTAATGTTATTATTAACAATACTGTTTACAGGATTTCGTCGGGCAAGGTTACTAGCATTATTAGGAAGATCAGCACGTGGTTGGAAATTTGGGCGGAAGAGCGTTCGCTTACGAATATTCTCCGCTTCGATAGTTTTGGATAGTTATATAGCTGTGCTAATTCCTTCCTCAAAGGTTCTCGGGCGCTCTAGTTTTACACGTACTAATAAATCGGAGGGAAGTCCGTTAATAAAACTATTCAATGTTGTTGCTTCTATAGCGTTTTTATTTCGTTCGCCGATATTTCCGAATAGATCGGATTCTCCGTCTATAATGGCGGTGCGTAACTCTTGTACTCTCGCAATATAATCAAAAATATTTTCATTCTGCTTCATATAAATGTTGGCTAATTCTCCTCTATATTAATCGACCAATTTGTTAGGTCCAAAAATGAGTTTTAATCGTTTGGTTAATTCTAATACGGTGTGACATTCCACTCCTATGGCGGAATAGGCATGTCTTTGCAGTTTATTTATAATAAGTTGCACGAGATGATATTCATGATATACTGGTATCAAGTCGAGAGCACGTTCTCAAATTTTGCTAAAATGAAAGACTGACATTTTATGCCCGTCGAATTTTGGTACGGTATCGATGGTGTCTTTGAGACGTATCAGGGAGGGTTGGTCTACAGGGTCGTGAGATTGGGAAGTTTGTTGAGAAAATGATCGTCCTTCGCGTGGGGCATATCTCTCTTCCCTTTGAGCAAGTTCTAAATTTGCAAGTCTTGAGTTAATTCTCTCAACGCAACTAGTTATTGTCTGCATTGAAGCCATTAATTGTTCTATAGCGGGTTGTTCCTGAGCTTCAGCTCTTTCTTTGCGATTCATTTCTTCTTGCCAAATGCTCGTTTTGAGCTTGCAGAGATCTTTGTCAAATGCTCGTTTTGAGCTTGCAGAGACTCGGCTTGTTCTCTCATTTGTCTTTCCTTTTCATTTAATTTTTGCATTAAAATTTCGGTTTCTTCTGCCGTATATTGTTTTCTAGTAGCACCAGTGGCTACGGAGCTTGCTAAGCCTGATCGAGTCTGCATGATGACCTCGAAATGCTTTAGTTTATTTTTTATTCGTCAACATCTCTCTACGAAGCTTAGATTCTTTAGGCAAATCCCACCGCTGCCACCAAAAATTAATAAGTTTTACTGTTACGTCTCGATCGTAACCTCTCTCTATTTCTTTTTCAGGGCAACCTGCTAGGCCGGCTATACCCTGGGACGCCGAGAGACTAAGAATCTTTCACGCTTCTTTCAGGAGCAGGATTGATGACGGGAAATAAACTCTAGGTGCATTGAACCTGACTCGATTTGTCCTTTTAATCTGCTTTCTTTTATTATATTTCCTTATTAAATTTTACAAATATTATTATGGTTATTATTTGGCAGGTATGTGTAACGTATATAGACATATGTATATTTATATATATATATAATATACAGGGTCTACCAAAAGTGTGGAAACCCCTAAATATCTCGGAAAATATACGTTTTACAGAAAAGTGTTTCCAACAAAAGTTGTAGGGTTTAAGAAGATCTATATACTGATTCTATCAGTTTGACCTTGGATGGCGTCGTCAAGGTCAGGTCAAGGTCACATTGACTTTTTTAAATGACACCCCCTACATTTGATTGCATATTCTTATAGCTTAATTCAAGAGCTTTCCAAAACACTATAATAATGTTCATTTTTATTAAGTACTTTGCGAGTTATGAGGGTTGAATGATAGAGTAGCGCCGGTATTAACATTATCCAAGGTGTACTACATGGAGGTTACTCGCTCGGATTTGCATCTGTTGTGTGTGTGATCCAGCTAACTAAGGCAAGATCGGTCGTGGATCCAGTCAGCAAAAGCAAAGACCCAACCAAATTACAATCGAGCATTTAAAGACCTGGAAAGCAATCGACATAGTAAACAGTAAATAAATTTGTGGATGCTCATTTATCATAATAATTGTTCGAAATGTGTGCGTGTGCGTGCGTGCGGTGCGTGTATACAGAGATCAGGTTAGGTTGCACCAAACGATTGCAAATGTGTTTCAATGTGTTAAAGTAAATGCTGAAAGTGGCTGCCATTTACTTCCTGACAATATGCTAATCTTTGGTAGAATGTAGAAATGACTTTACGATTCGTTTCAAAAGGTATCAAAGCCATTTCATCCCTTATTCGCTGTATCAATTCGTGAATGGTTTTAGGTTTTGTTCTGTAAACCTTACTCTTCAGATATCCCCATAGATAATAATCAAGAGGAGTTAGATCTGGTGACCGAGGTGGCCAATCCTCTCCTCCCTCATTTCCGTTCCTTCTTCCTATCCACCGTAGCGGAAAAGTCTCATTTAAAATACGACGTGGTCCTGCACCAAAATGAGCAGGAGCTCCATCATGCTGAAACCATATTTCTTGGAAATTATTTGGAAAAGTATTCTGTATGGCTGGAATTATTTGATCAACAAGTAATCTCTCATACCTTTGAGCGTTCAAATATTCTTCAAAAAAAAACGGCCCTATTAAATAGCCATCTATTATTCCGCACCATACATTTATTTTTTGTGGATGTTGTGTGTGAGTTTCCCGCACCCAATTCGGATTCTCATCTGACCAGAAACGAAAATTTTGATTATTAACTTCTCCCGTTAAGGTAAAAGTTGCCTCGTCTGTGAAAACAATTTGATAAGGGAAGATGGGCCGGACATCTATTAGTGCCATCATTCTTTCACAGAAATGTATACGACGCTCCTCATCTCCGTTTTGCAATTCTTGAACGTATTGCAATTTATATGGATGGAACTTGTTCTTCTTTAAAATTCTCCAAACCGACATGGGAGCAATATCGTGAGTTTGAGCGACTCTCTGAACACTAGAATTGGGATCTTCAATAAATGTCTGCAGAACATCAAGTTGTTTTTCTTCGTTGGTTGCAGACAATGGTCTTCCTGACTTAGAGCGATTTCTTACGCTACCAGTTTGTCTAAAACGTTCTATTGTTTTTAACACAGTGGACTTATTAATTCGACGGTTCGGATACGTGTCATTAAATAATCGAACGACATCAGAGAACGATCTTTCGTTATCACCCCATCCACGCATCATGAGGATAGTGATTCTTTCACGTTCCGACAAGTCGCCAGCCATTTTTAAAACGTTTAATTTTAATTAATCGTACGTTGTATTTGGACGATAACAATTAATTTCTGCTTGCTCAAAGCTGAAGTTAGAAGGTGCTCGTTCTTTGATAGCTTTATACATTCTTAGTTGAATTTTAAATGCGAGTTAGACTGCATGTAGTGCGTCACATAGCGGTAAATGAAGGAACTAACGAGACGTTTCATACACGTTTTATGGAGCAATTTTTTGGCAATTTGACTTCAGCGAAATATGAGGATATGTTGAGGAATCGATCTTGCCTTAGTTAGCTGGATCACACACACAACAGATGCAAATCCGAGCGAGTAACCTCCATGTAGTACACCTTGGATAATGTTAATACCGGCGCTACTCTATCATTCAACCCTCATAACTCGCAAAGTACTTAATAAAAATGAACATTATTATAGTGTTTTGGAAAGCTCTTGAATTAAGCTATAAGAATATGCAATCAAATGTAGGGGGTGTCATTTAAAAAAGTCAATGTGACCTTGACCTGACCTTGACGACGCCATCCAAGGTCAAACTGATAGAATCAGTATATAGATCTTCTTAAACCCTACAATTTTTGTTGGAAACACTTTTCTGTAAAACGTATATTTTCCGAGATATTTAGGGGTTTCCACACTTTTGGTAGACCCTGTATATATATGTTTCCTCTATAACATTTCGTGTATTTGTAAATCAAAGAGAATGTTCAAATGTGATTATTATTCATTACAACGTTGTAATATTATTCCCTTCAGTTGAAAAAATAGTCTCGTTGTAAATATTCAAATATTTCATTAAGGTCTTCGTCTGTCAACCCTCCGAGGGGTTGGAAATTGTTCGGCAAAACCAGGCCCTCTGGTTCCCTGGCCGGAGAGAAATCGGGTTCAGGACGATCCTGGGCCTGACCTTGGTCGGATGGCGCAGTCCCAGTTCCAGATCTCTGTATGGATCCTTGCTCTTCAGGTATAGGGGGCAGATTTTCGGTATCCTGACCGGCGAATAGCTGGGTTTGGATGAGTCCTGGACGGGGGAATAGTTGGGCGATGGTGGCCTGGCTCTTGGTAATTCCTCGTGGAGAATTGCTCGAGGGTTCTGAGGAGGGCAGTAACAAGGGGGTGCGCGGGGGACAGCGAAACTCGACGGTGCAGAATATCTCACTACTCTGTTCGTTAAGCTGTTCTCATCGGCGAACAATCGACGGGCTACCGGAAGCCTAGACGCTGACCGTGGGGCACGTCGGCGTATACCCGCGGCACGGAGGGGAATTTCGCGTCCGACAGAAGAAGATCGGCGGGGATTAACTATCTACCGAGGGAACATGACCATTTAGTATGTGTAATGCATTAAATTAACACAAAAGGGGGTTTTACTTACGATGATACGTAGAGAGGCACCTGTCAAGATGAATGGTCATATGGTGGTCATATGGTCATGAGGTAAACGTATTCACACCAATGTGATTCGTAGGGTTAAGGCCAGTAATAACAATTAATAGAATGTTGTGAGCAGGAAGAATCGAGGGTGGTATTGCCAGAATATAATGAATGATGATAATGATAGTATGTCTCTATCATTCACATATATTGACCGAAATGCTCAGTGATATAAAGGTTGTTAAGGTATAACGAATAACAATTTTATTTGTTATGTTTTGAATCTTCAGGAATATTCGGAGACACCGAGAGGATAAGAGATACAGGGATACAGACTGACATATAAGTAAGAGCGGCTGGCTTATATCAGGTAAGTATAAAATTCATTGAGTGTTTCGATAATTAACTTATAAGCCAGTGCATAAGATCTATTATTTCGACAGGTCCTCTAGGAGCGAGTCTTAAATTCTGAGTCTAGTATCGATGTGCAAGACGTCACGTCACAGCGGCACAGAGTCCACGGAGAAATTCTTCCAGAGAAACTCTCTGTGAAATCGGCAGAGGAGTAGGATTTGCTACCCAATGCACATCGAGTGACTGACTCGAACGACGCTACGCTCTAGGATACGCCACAAGCGTTCTCAGAGGATCGGTTGAAATTTAAATTATTCAACTCGGAAAAATTAAAGTCTGTATATGGACAGGTAAGATTCAAGGAAAATTGTCAATATATCGAGAATAGATCAAATTAATATGCAAGGTTATCATCAAAGTTAGTTAAAAATAATTACTATTCAATTATTTTCTTACCGGCTGACGGAAATCGTTGGTGGATGAAGGCACCGCTGCTCCTTCCCTGGATTACTCGACCTCGGTGAGAACCTGAAGAAGTGGCAAGGCAGCGCAGAAAATGGCCAAAGACTCGTAGGTTGCAAGATGGAAATACTTTATTAAAGTGTTGGTGATGATACAACTCTCTTAATATAGACAGAGACTAAGTTTAATACTCTCTTAATACAGACAGAGACTAAGTTTCGAAAGAAAAAGTTGAAATCGCGACTAAGTTATTTTTCGAATATACTAATACGTCCGGTAAGCTTCCAGGTTTCTTCTCTTCAAGAGCTGGAGATCTAATGGCCCGGAGGACTGAGATTCGACGCCTGAGGTGCCTTCGGTCTCCTCCTTTGATTTGACGTTTAGTGGTGATAAGAAGAGGTGGGCCTCTTTGGTGATTGGTGGGTCAGCTGCTGGAGCTGTCCCTCTCTGCTATGAGCATTGCGACGTAGTGGGTGAGAGTTCTGTGGTGGGGACTGCTAGTCTGCCTCTGTGAAGTTGGCACCTCAACTATTGGCACCGCAAGTTTTTATGCAAGTTCTGTTTACACCCCAAATAGTTCTATAGTTCCCGATAGGTTTTAGAAAAAGTTCTGGCGATTTATTTAAAAAAATAGCATTTTGAAAATATGAGGTGCTAACTTCTCGGTAGCACCGCAACTTGCAAAAAATGTCATTTAAACTGTGGAATTCTATAGTTCTCGAAGAGTTCTATAGTTCCTGATTAATTTTAACAATAGTTCTTATTGCTGAATAATTTTAAATAATTTTTTAATATGGGAGCCAGCACCTCATCATACGATAAAAATAGTCAGAACTTTTTTGTTTTTCATTTTACAGCTTCGGACCTTAATACTTATCGATAGAACTCTTTGGGGTGCAAATAGAACTGTAATTGGAATTCCAAAATTTTGAAAAAAAAAATTTTGATCTTAGCGCGAGCACCGCATATAAGAGATCTATGGGGTGCTGGCTATTTCTTTGGTTTTTTCGACAGTTCCTGACAGTTCTCGAATAGTTCCCATCGTTTTGATAGGTTTTAACAATAGTTCCGGCCTTTAAATATTTTTTAACAATTTTTTAATCTTAGCGCGGGCACCGCATATAAGAGATCTATGGGGTGCTGGCTATTTCCTCCGTTTTTTCGACAGTTCCTGACAGTTCTTGAATAGTTCCCATCGTTTTGATAGGTTTTAACAATAGTTCCGGCCTTTAAATATTTTTTAACAATTTTTTAATCTTAGCGCAGGCACCGCATATAAGAGATCTATGGGGTGCTGGCTATTTCCTCCGTTTTTTCGACAGTTCCTGACAGTTCTCGAATAGTTCCCATCGTTTTGATAGGTTTTAACAATAGTTCCGGCCTTTAAATATTTTTTAACAATTTTTTAATCTTAGCGCGGGCATCGCATATAAGAGATCTATGGGGTGCTGGCTATTTCTTTGGTTTTTTCGACAGTTACTGACAGTTCTCGAATAGTTCCCATCGTTTTGATAGGTTTTAACAATAGTTCCGGCCTTCAAATATTTTTTAACAATTTTTTAATCTTAGCGCGGGCACCGCATATAAGAGATCTATGGGGTGCTGGCTATTTCTTTGGTTTTTTCGACAGTTCCTGACAGTTCTCGAATAGTTCCCATCGTTTTGATAGGTTTTAACAATAGTTCCGGCCTTTAAATATTTTTTAACAATTTTTTAATCTTAGCGCGGGCACCGCATATAAGAGATCTATGGGGTGCTGGCTATTTCCTCCGTTTTTTCGACAGTTCCTGACAGTTCTCGAATAGTTCCCATCGTTTTGATAGGTTTTAACAATAGTTCCGGCCTTTAAATATTTTTTAACAATTTTTTAATCTTAGCGCGGGCACCGCATATAAGAGATCTATGGGGTGCTGGCTATTTCTTTGGTTTTTTCGACAGTTCCTGACAGTTCTCGAATAGTTCCCATCGTTTTGATAGGTTTTAACAATAGTTCCGGCCTTTAAATATTTTTTAACAATTTTTTAATCTTAGCGCGGGCACCGCATGTAAAAGATCTATGAGGTGCTAAAAGAATTGTTTTTTACATTTATAATTTTTTTGTGCTTTTATTTTATTTTATAATTTTTTTGTATTATATTTTTTTTTATGTATATTTTATTTGACTTAGTTCAAAAAAATCTTAATAATACGTTTTTATTTTTAGAAAATAAAGTTTTTTAAAAATTAAAAGTAATTTTTTAAGAATATAAAGTAATTTAAAAATTTTAAAAATTAAGAATGTTAAAATTAAATGTTAAACTATAAAAATATTAGAACTAAGTGTTAAAATGTTAAAACTAAATGTTAAACTATAAAAATGTTAAGACTAAATATTGAAACTAAATTTTGTTTTATAAAAAAAACAAAATATTAAAACTAAATATGTTAACTAAATATTATAATTAAAATTATATGAACTTATAACTCTAATGTTAAAAATAAGATGATAATATTAAAACTTTAATATAATATTATATTGAAATTAAGCTATTAATTTAATATATATTTCTTTAATCGCATCTAACATATATTATCACATGTGGACTTATGATTTGACTAGGTTTTACAATGACGCGTTTCTTTTTGAGATCATCGTATTCGTACCAGTGTACACCTGCAAATGCATAAGCAATATAATGTCCGTTGTTACTATTTTTATAATGTATATAATGTACTACACCTACCAGGATATAATTTATATCATTTAAGATTATATGCTTTGCAATTGAGTTTAATTCATGTTTAATATCCAATCGTCGGTTAGTATATCTGTCATCTGTAAATATAGAAGTATCAATTATGATGTGATTACCGTAAGTAATACAATATTTTACTGAAGCATTACATGTACGACATTTGGACGGTACATTTTTTACATCATTAATAGCCCTTTGCATATGTTGTAAGCCTTCTTGTAAAAGTATATCTATATTTACATTACATGTAATTGTTTGACATGTATTTACAATATCGCATGAGCAATATTTATCGTAAACACAACTTGGTTCATTATTAAAAAGATATTCTGCTAGATGAGCAGCATTACAGTTGGCATTTAAGCGCATAATACTACGAGTATATGTAGTTATCGCATCTTTGAAGATAGGTAACTGTTGTAAAATGGAAGCCCGTTTATTATAATGTATGGAAAATAATTTTCCATGATCCAATATGGATTTTGCTAATTGGATAATATCATTTGAAGATGAGCTGAGTGCATTTCGATATGCTACATGTGTTACAATTCCACTGACAACAAGTTGTAAAATAGAATCAAAAGCACATGTTTCTTGAATATTAATTATTTGCTGACCTTGTTTTACGGGTTTGCACTTGCTACCGTTAATAATAAGGGGTAAATTAAAAGACTTATTACTTTTTATGAAGTCCCATTCAGAACATTTATCTAAATAAGATGATTTCGTTCGTTTTGTAGAAGCAGATTGTGGCATTTCTCGACATTCTTCGGCAATGTTATTTGTTAATCCGTGCCAATTTTCACAAATATTCCAAACATTACTGGAATCATTTTTCTCACCCAAATTGTCTGATTTATTCACTTCAAATGAACTTTTATTATTTATATCTACAGTGTAAGAATCAGTGTATTCAAGATCAATATTTTTTATTTCTGAAGTCTCCGATGTATATTTATATTTATTATTGTTATCTTCAGATTTTTGCTCTTCATTTATGCAAATTGTACTTATATTACTTGTATTATTTTCTTTCGAATCATTATATATAATATTTTGCTCATTTGATGTCAGTAATATATTAGTTGTTGTATCTTTTTCATTAGAGGCTAAGGTGATTTTTGCATCCAGCAAATCTAAATGTTGTAGAATGAATTTGTCAACTCTCATAGGAAGTTGTCCTTTGAATCCTCGATTTTTAATATCTGCAAATTCGGCTTCGACTGCAGAAGAGGTGGCAATTTCGCCAGATCTTTGAAAATGTGATCTCATCATACCAGTCCATATAGGTAAATATGGCAATAAACGTGTTTTTACTTGCTTAGCAAATTCTGGATTATAACATGCGTTTATAATGTTACCATGTTCAGATTCATTAGCGATATTTTTTGCGGATTCTAAAACAGAATTACTCCAATTTACCCAATCAATATCAGAATTTTTTTTATAAGTTTCATCATTAATTTCATTATTAAAATCATCGTCATTAGAAGATTCTATTTCTTCGTCATCATTATTAATTGCTTCTATTTTAATATTTAAATCACCTTTTATCATATTATTTAGATATTGCATTCGTGTATCAGACATTAATGACTTTCCATTTATTGTACAAGAGCCTATAGTTTTACTTAATGCTACGCTTAATAATGATATCATAACATATTCTATTTCTGTGAAAGAATCCATTTGATAAACTTGGCTAATACAACGGAGATTAAATGCTCGCACTAATACTTTTTCTTTACCTTTTAAACATTTCCACTTTGCTACCATATTAATTAGATGACTAACATCTAGCCTGATGTAGCAAGCTGGAAGTATATCAGTATTTCCCAAAACTGCGCTAGCGTAACATTTTTGTAAATAATCTCTAAAGTCAACGCACTTTGCAAAAACATCAGAGACAGCGATCAAAATAGCCCATCCAAAATCGAAAACAACTACTCGTGGGATAGGAGCCCCCTTAACAATAATGTTGCGTAAAAAGAAAGCAATTATTACAGCCCTATGATCGGCTGAAATCATTTGAAATACTGGTACGCTTCCATCTTTACTAACTAGTACGCATTGATATAAAAATACTGGTGGATCTTGTGATGATTCACGTTTGATTATGCTACCTGTAGCATCAATAGTTAGAAAAGCTTCTGGATCTCTTTTACATCTTGTTGTATATAAAAGCTGTTGTTCAGGGCTCCAATACATACAATAAAATGGTAATAAATTAATATTAATAATTGAGCCTGTATATTTACTGTATTTTGCGTTATTTAATAAGTTTAAAACAGGGTTACTAAATATTAAACCATGTTGTTTTAACATTTTTTCTTCTTTTGCTTTACGCAAAACAGTAGAGGAAGGAAGTATTGGAGAACTTTTATCTCCGAATCTTTTAAGCGCTTTGCTTCTTCCCGGCGAAAAGTGATAGCCTCTTTACGCTGTTGAATCATTATATCAATTATTATCGCACGCCGATTACCTCTCAGATGTCTTTTTTTGCCAGTATGTTTTATGGAACATATATTTTTGATTTTACATTGGATGATTATATCTACATTTTCGGCTGGTATCTTGAGCAATACGCATTCGATAGTTGCAGCACATTCGGTACAATTGCCTCGAAAAGATAAATAATAACGCGCTTCATTACTTAGATGGACATTATGCTTTTTGAACTTGATAACACAATCAAGCTTTTGTTGTTGCCATAAAATCTCTGCTATTACGTCAGTCCAACCAGGTTGCAAAACCCAATATACGCGATCATTATATAATTTTTTTACAGGCTTTATCTTTTGCCATTTTTCTGCAGATATAATAATATTAAAATTTTTGTCTAAAATTACAGAAGATACAGATGTATTTGTAATTGTAGTGTTGTCTTCCGAATAGGAAGTCTTATTAACTTCATTTATATCTGTCTCATATGATATGGTGCCAAAATGATGCTGCAATTTATCTTTATAACCGTTGCGATTCTCGCGTACAATCACATATATATGTTTTGGTGTGATATTAAAACCACGTTCACGCATTTTATTCGCGCAAAGAGTATATACAAGCGCAGAAGGTGGATATGGTTTGCCATCATCGTTAAGAGTACGACATTCATCTTGTAACAAGATTTCTAAAAGAATAGATTTGTCGTACATGATGTTTAAGCAGAATTATAAGCGGAAGAAATGTTGAAATAAACAGATATACGCTGCAAAATACTGTGAAAAAAAGCTTTCTCGATGCTAATCGTGAGACGCTAAACGTGGAGTAGCCGAACAAAGCGGTAATGCTCGGTATGCTCGGTAAGCTTATATAGTCTTATCGCTGATCATTATCCTCACTAGCGGCCGGCCGCCGCCGAGCGATTAATCGCAGTACCGTACACACTAGATTTAAGAACAGGGCTGTTTGTAAAATAAAGCAGCTACAGGGATACAATGTACAGGGTAACAATAATTAAATACATACGGTAATATAAATATTAAATTTTGATAAATTAGTTTTAATATTTTGATTTTTTAAGATTTATTCTATAGATTCATTTAGAGATTTTACTTCATAACTTATTGTTGCCAGTGGAATCGTCATGCATGTAGTATATCGAAGTGCGGTTAATTTATATTTACGATGTTTTTCGATTAACTGAATCTATATTAGAATATGAAAGATTACGTTCAATATATTATAATGCAGAAGCTTAAATTTTATAAAATTTATCTTTCCGATGCCGCGGTAATATATACATATATACATATACATATATATATATATATATATATATATATATATATATATGTATGTAGTATTAAATAATTAAATGTTAATTATAAATACTATTTATCTAATAGAAACTATTTTTTTTTAATGAGTATACCTACAACAAATTTTGCGCTCCTATGATATTATAAATATATCAGACAATTACATAAAATATAAATGTAAATAAATTTTTATAAAAAAAACATACAATGGGCTACTAATGATGTAAAGAATACACAATCAAAATATCATATATGTAGTGTCTTAGTAGAATATTACCTAAGATAAATATATAATAGATACATCTATATTTACAAATAACAGATATATTAAATCGCGAGACGTCTGGACATAAAAATAATCTAAATTCAATTGCGAAGCACATAGTCTTAAATGATATAAATTATATCCTGGATGTAGTACATTATATATAAAATATAATAAGTATAAAAATAATAACAACGGACATTATATTACTTATATATTTAGAGGTATACCTTGGTATACCTTGGTATACCTCTAAATATACATATAAGTAATATAATGTCCGTTGTTATTATTTGGTATAAATATGATGATCTAAAAACCAAACACATGATTGTAAAATCCACTCAGATCATAAATCCACATGGGATAATACATGTCAGGTGTAAATAAATAAATATATATTAAATTAAACGTTTAGTTTTAATATTTTAATTTATGAGATTTTCAAATTACATAAGACACATTATTTCCTAAAAATAAAAATATACCATTAAGATTTCATAATTAAGTTAAATAGCAAATGGATAAAATAAAATGCAATACAAATATATTATAAAATAAATAATACAAAATTAAAAAAATATATATATACGATAGGAACTATTCGAGAACTGTCAGGAACTGTCGAAAAAACGGAGGAAATAGCCAGCACCCCATAGATCTCTTATATGCGGTGCCCGCGCTAAGATTACAAAATTGTTAAAAAATATTTAAAGGCCGGAACTATTGTTAAAACCTATCAAAACGATGGGAACTATTCGAGAACTGTCAGGAACTGTCGAAAAAACCAAAGAAATAGCCAGCACCCCATAGATCTCTTATATGCGGTGCCCGCGCTAAGATTAAAAAATTGTTAAAAAATATTTAAAGGCCGGAACTATTGTTAAAACCTATCAAAACGATGGGAACTATTCGAGAACTGTCAGGAACTGTCGAAAAAACGGAGGAAATAGCCAGCACCCCATAGATCTCTTATATGCGGTGCCCGCGCTAAGATTAAAAAATTGTTAAAAAATATTTAAAGGCCGGAACTATTGTTAAAATCTATCAAAACGATGGGAACTATTCGAGAACTGTCAGGAACTGTCGAAAAAACGGAGGAAATAGCCAGCACCCCATAGATCTCTTATATGTGGTGCCCGCGCTAAGATTAAAAAATTGTTAAAAAATATTTAAAGACCGGAACTATTGTTAAAACCTATCAAAACGATGGGAACTATTCGAGAACTGTCAGGAACTGTCGAAAAAACCAAAGAAATAGCCAGCACCCCATAGATCTCTTATATGCGGTGCCCGCGCTAAGATTAAAAAATTGTTAAAAAATATTTGAAGGCCGGAACTATTGTTAAAACCTATCAAAACGATGGGAACTATTCGAGAACTGTCAGGAACTGTCGAAAAAACCAAAGAAATAGCCAGCACCCCATAGATCTCTTATATGCGGTGCCCGCGCTAAGATTAAAAAATTGTTAAAAAATATTTAAAGGCCGGAACTATTGTTAAAACCTATCAAAACGATGGGAACTATTCGAGAACTGTCAGGAACTGTCGAAAAAACCAAAGAAATAGCCAGCACCCCATAGATCTCTTATATGCGGTGCTCGCGCTAAGATCAAAATTTTTTTTTTCAAAATTTTGGAATTCCAATTACAGTTCTATTTGCACCCCAAAGAGTTCTATCGATAAGTATTAAGGTCCGAAGCTGTAAAATGAAAAACAAAAAAGTTCTGACTATTTTTATCGTATGATGAGGTGCTGGCTCCCATATTAAAAAATTATTTAAAATTATTTAGCAATTAGAACTATTGTTAAAATTAATCAGGAACTATAGAACTCTTCGAGAACTATAGAATTCCACAGTTTAAATGACATTTTTTGCAAGTTGCGGTGCTACCGGGAAGTTAGCACCTCATATTTTCAAAATGCTATTTTTTTAAGTAAATCGCCAGAACTTTTTCTAAAACCTATCGGGAACTATAGAACTATTTGGGGTGTAAACAGAACTTGCATAAAAACTTGCGGTGCCAATAGTTGAGGTGCCAACTTCACAGAGGCTGCTAGTCTTGGGTCTTAGACTTATTAAATTATTTTACAAGAAGATTTTTTAATAATGGTTTTTAACAATCAGAATTTTGACAATATCATATTTATGTCTTTTGAAATTTTAAGTTCGAGTTATAACAGTTGTATAAATTCTAAGTGACATTTCGATAAATTCTGACGTATTAAACCACTATTATTACAATAATTTTACAATAGTATATATATAGTTAAAGTTAGTAATGATTAATAAAGAAAAATTTAGCGCTTGGATTGCTATAAAAGATTTTTCTTTTGCAGGTCTTAAAACAACGGATGTGAAGACGGCTTATCTCTTTTCCAAGAATAGCTATGCTGGATGTCATTCTAAGAATAGATCATCGTATTCCTTCTATTGACCTTCCTTTATAAGACATATTAACAACGGTGGTATTTTTAATGAAATGTTCTTTAAAATTCGTGGCTTAAACTGACATATTACACGTAATTTCCTTTCATTTTCTATGGTGTACCTTTATTCGATCTAAATTTAATAATTATCGTAGGATTAGTTGTCGAAATTTATCATTTTACAATGTATATTTTGTTCATTTAATAATGGCTTTAACAATCAGAAATTTTTGCAATGTTATATTTACGTATCTTGAAATTTTAAAATCGAATTTCAATGATTATATAAGTCTATGAATAATATTTTAATAAATCCTGATACGTTAGGCCATTATTATTACAATTAATTTTACAATAGGATATATATATATATATATGTATATATATATATATATATATATATATATATACATTATAAATATATTATACAAATATATGTACAAATATAAATATTAAAATAAATAGTAATAAAGCTCTCTTAATTAATAAAATAACATCATTCAGATAGGCATAGAGAGCTGGAGGTCATTATTAGACGCGAATTAAACAGATTAAATAAAAGTAAACATTAATAGGTTACAACTTAGATTTAATAATACATCGATGTTTAAACAATTTAGGAGCGGACGTTTCGACTTATATTTAAGTCATCTTCAGCGCATGTTAATTCACGGAAAGTAAGCTGATGTTGTACGCAGTAAACAAATATAATGAATTTCAATTCGCAATAAAATAGAGAGATCTTACGGTTATATCCATGGATGAAGCGGACCTTACAAGTTTAAGTTAATAGGCCTAAATTTTGTGTGGTTCTAATGGACATTTGTCAAACCGCAGACCAATAGTCAGGAAAATCATGTTGAGTCCGAATATATTAATTTATATATCACTGGAAAACTTTATAGAATTGTATGTTACTTCCTTCTTCGAAGGTACGAATATAAAAATTTTTTTATATTTTCGATAAATCACCTTTCATTGATTTATCGCAAAATGAACGAAAGATAAATTTACATCATGTGATACTTTGCGTAACCATGGCTTAAATAATTCAATTTCTAGCCATTGTTCTTGAAATTTATATTTTTCGGATATATTTTTATCTGAATTTTTATTATTATTTTCATTATCAGTATTTTTACAAAAATGAATTATTTTCTTTAATATTATTTTTATGACACGCAGAATCCGCATGTCTTAAAACATGTGTATTGCACGAAAAATTTTTATTGCATATAATGCAATGATACAAGCTCTCACCAAAAGTTACTCTACGTATCCAACATTTAATTCGATCATCATTGAGCCAAGCATCTGAAAAACTTCGCTTAGATTTTTTTTCTCAATTCATCTCATTTTTGTGAAACAAAAAATAGACAGAAACAAAGAATTAAAAAAGAATGAATAAAAGAAGCTAAAGATGAAAAATGATATATATAGAAATTTCAAATAATCAGAATTCACACAAATCGGGATTGTGACAGTTCTTGAACACCAAGATTTCAGAGCACGTATAAAGAATATGTTTACTTGACAGTACAAGGCGACAAGATTATCTGATGAAAAAAAATGCCACGAAACAAATGAACAAATGCCGAATGTGCCTCAGTGTCTGTTCACCAAAGCACGGCGACAGGTTGAACATAATGTCTCGTAAATAAATCCTTATTTATACAAAATTATTTAGAAATTTTAATGTTTCTGTTATAATTTTTTATCTTAATAATTTAATAGAAAACATCAATGAAGAAATGGATGCGCTGGTACTGCAGAATGTACCTAACGTGCAACAGCTGCTGCAACAAATAATCCGGCAGCAACAAATCTTTGGCCAGCAGCTGCAAATGTGTATGTAGCAGCAGCAGCAGGGACAGGGCCCGAGGAGGCAATCGAGGCCGAGGAGACGGCTGGGGCCGAGAAATGGTCGTAAAAAATTATTATTATTATTAATATAATATTATAAATAGACAATTAAAAAGTAATTAATAATTCATAGGATATTTATTTATCCAATATTTTATTCTTTTTATCCGGTCGGCCATGTTGAGTTAGAGGAATGACAGGTCAGAAAAGAGAGGTAGAGCCGAAAAGGAGAATGAGGTGGATAAAAGTGAGAAAAAAGGGGGTCGGAGGGAGTCGGAGAAGAGGGATACGGAAAGGAAGGAGGAGAGAAAGAAGGAGGAACGTGGTGTGGAGGGGAGTAGAGGGAGATAGTGCAGAAGAGAGAAGAAGGGTTCTGGAGGGGATTGTGATGGAGGAGCTAGGAAGGGAGGCAGAAATAAGTGAGGTGATAGAGAAAAAGGGGACGACAGGGGTAGTATTAATTGCGAAGATGGGGAGGCGGAGGAAGGAGTTACTGGAGAAGGGATGGGAGATAAGGAAGAATTGGGGAGTAGGGGTGGATGAGGATTTAACGATGGAGGAAAGGCAAGTTAGGTGGAAATTAGTAGAAAGGGTGAGAATGGAGAGGGCCAAGGGGAGGGTAGTAGTGACGACAAACAGGAGAGTATGGGTGAATGGAAAAGCTTGGGGATGGGATACTGAGAGAGAGGAAAAAGGGTAGGTAGATGGTTAAAAGGGGAAGTAGGAGAGAAAAGGGTAAAGGGAGAGGAATAAGGTAGAAGGGAAATGGGAAAGGATAATGGGGAGTAAGAGGAGAGGTGAAGGGATGATGGAGGGAGGAGGGGAGAAGAAAGCAAGACAGAGGGGAGGGTGGAAAGGGGGATGAGGCGAAAAGAGAAATGGTAGCGGTGCGAGGTTTTGATCTATACTCTACAGGAACTGGGTGAGAAAAGGGAACGACAAAAGGATAAGAGAAAGAGCTGAAGGGACTTGGAGAAGGACAGGAAGGAAGATGGAGAGGAAAGCAGGAGCAGAGCGAGGGGAAAGAAGAGGAGGAGGAAGGACGGGAGGCAGCAGGAAAGAGAGGATGGAGACAGAGGAGAGGGGGTAGAAGAAGGGAAAGGGGGAGCGATGGTGAGAGGAGGAGGTATGGGTCCGAGGGCAGGGATAGGGAATAAGATTGTAAAAGGTCGCACAATGGCCAGGTCGGAAGTATATTTTGAAAGTGTTGTAAAGGGTTCGGGAACGCTCCCTGTAAAAGCGCCTTGTAAATCTTAAGGGAAAATGCAATAAACAATACAATACAAATTTTACTCTTGTTATTGCTAGATATTTTTTTCTCCTATATATGAATATAATGTGGTATAATAGGGCTCTAGGCGAAGATCCACATAAAAAAATTTAACACGCCATTGATGATACCTCATGGATGGTGCGGAAAATCGCACTCATTAAATTTTTTTTTATTTTGTTATTTTAAATGTATATGTATAGAGAAAACAAGTTAAATTATTATTAAAAACTAAATAGTTTTATAATATATTTTTATAATATAATTAGTACATATTTATATTTGTACATATATTTGTATAATATATTTATAATGTATATACACCGTGGTCCATTTTAATCGACGCACCTGAATATCTCGTTGATAAGCCGAATACAAAAAAATTGTTCAGACAAAAGTTGTATGGTTTCAAGGGGGACATAAGATGGTGTCATTAGTTTGATCTTGAAGAGCCACCTGAAGGTCACGTGAAGGTCAACTCCAACTTTTTAAATAGGACATCCTATATGCTTTCGCATATTCTTGTAGCTCATCTGAAGAGCTTTCCAAAACACTATAATTAAGTTAGTTTTCATTAAATACTTTCCAAGTTATGAGGCTTGACATCATTTTTTAATTTTACATAAACCGTAAAATATCTTGTAAAATATTCATTTTTCGATTATTTTACCTTAATACTTTTATGTACAAAATAATGAGAAGAATCAATTGGTGTGAAGAAAACACATAATTGTTTCGAACAAAAAAATGTAATTGTTAATTGCAAATTACATTTTTTATAACTTGGAAAGTATTTAATGAAAACTAACTTAATTATAGTGTTTTGGAAAGCTCTTCAGATGAGCTACAAGAATATGCGAAAGCATATAGGATGTCCTATTTAAAAAGTTGGAGTTGACCTTCACGTGACCTTCAGGTGGCTCTTCAAGATCAAACTAATGACACCATCTTATGTCCCCCTTGAAACCATACAACTTTTGTCTGAACAATTTTTTTGTATTCGGCTTACCAACGGAGATATTCAGGTGCGTTGATTAAAATGAGCCACGGTGTATATATCGGTCATTCCACGTCAACTGGAACATCTGTCTGCCCAAAATTTAGCGCTGTTTCCAAGAACGTGTGACAGTTTAAAAAATTCGTCTACTCAAGAGCTTTCAAAAGATGTGTGGAACTTTATAAAAATTAAAATTTAAAATTAAAATTTGTAAATATATATATACACGGTGGGCCATTTTAATCGATGCACTCGAATATCTCGAAAACAGCACTCTTTAGAAAGAAATGTTTCAAACAAAAATTGTAGGGTGTGAAGGGAGACATAAGATGGTAGCATTGGTTTGATCTTGGAAAGTCATTTGAAGGTCACATAAAAGTCACCTTCAATTTCTTAAATTGAACCCACTATTTTTCATTACATATTCTTGTAGCTTATCTCGAGAGCTTTCCAAAACACTACAGACAAATGTTTTTTCATTAAGTACTTTTTGAGTTATAAGGCTTCAAAATTTGCAGTACTTCGATATAAAATGCAAAATATCTCGTAAAATATTTAGTTTTCGGTAGTCTTACCCTAATACTTTTATGCACAGGATAATGAGACAAAACTATTGGTGCAAAGAAAACGTATGATTGTTTATGATAAAAAATGTGTAATTTGCAATGCACTTTTTGTTATAAACAATCATGCGTTTTCTTTGCACCAATAGTTTTGTCTCATTATCCTGTGCATAAAAGTATTAGGGTAAGACTACCGAAAACTAAATATTTTACGAGATATTTTGCATTTTATATCGAAGTACTGCAAATTTTGAAGCCTTATAACTCAAAAAGTACTTAATGAAAAAACATTTGTCTGTAGTGTTTTGGAAAGCTCTCGAGATAAGCTACAAGAATATGTAATGAAAAATAGTGGGTTCAATTTAAGAAATTGAAGGTGACTTTTATGTGACCTTCAAATGACTTTCCAAGGTCAAACCAATGCTACCATCTTATGTCCCCCTTCACACCCTACAATTTTTGTTTGAAACATTTCTTTCTGAAGAGTGCTGTTTTCGAGATATTCGAGTGCATCGATTAAAATGGCCCACCGTGTATATATACAGGGTCTACCAAAAGTGTGGAAACCCCTAAATATCTCGGAAAATATACGTTTTACAGAAAAGTGTTTCCAACAAAAGTTGTAGGGTTTAAGAAGATCTATATACTGATTCTATCAGTTTGACCTTGGATGGCGTCGTCAAGGTCAGGTCAAGGTCACATTGACTTTTTTAAATGACACCCCCTACATTTGATTGCATATTCTTATAGCTTAATTCAAGAGCTTTCCAAAACACTATAATAATGTTCATTTTTATTAAGTACTTTGCGAGTTATGAGGGTTGAATGATAGAGTAGCGCCGGTATTAACATTATCCAAGGTGTACTACATGGAGGTTACTCGCTCGGATTTGCATCTGTTGTGTGTGTGATCCAGCTAACTAAGGCAAGATCGATTCCTCAACATATCCTCATATTTCGCTGAAGTCAAATTGCCAAAAAATTGCTCCATAAAACGTGTATGAAACGTCTCGTTAGTTCCTTCATTTACCGCTATGTGACGCACTACATGCAGTCTAACTCGCATTTAAAATTCAACTAAGAATGTATGAAGCTATCAAAGAACGAGCACCTTCTAACTTCAGCTTTGAGCAAGCAGAAATTAATTGTTATCGTCCAAATACAACGTACGATTAATTAAAATTAAACGTTTTAAAAATGGCTGGCGACTTGTCGGAACGTGAAAGAATCACTATCCTCATGATGCGTGGATGGGGTGATAACGAAAGATCGTTCTCTGATGTCGTTCGATTATTTAATGACACGTATCCGAACCGTCGAATTAATAAGTCCACTGTGTTAAAAACAATAGAACGTTTTAGACAAACTGGTAGCGTAAGAAATCGCTCTAAGTCAGGAAGACCATTGTCTGCAACCAACGAAGAAAAACAACTTGATGTTCTGCAGACATTTATTGAAGATCCCAATTCTAGTGTTCAGAGAGTCGCTCAAACTCACGATATTGCTCCCATGTCGGTTTGGAGAATTTTAAAGAAGAACAAGTTCCATCCATATAAATTGCAATACGTTCAAGAATTGCAAAACGGAGATGAGGAGCGTCGTATACATTTCTGTGAAAGAATGATGGCACTAATAGATGTCCGGCCCATCTTCCCTTATCAAATTGTTTTCACAGACGAGGCAACTTTTACCTTAACGGGAGAAGTTAATAATCAAAATTTTCGTTTCTGGTCAGATGAGAATCCGAATTGGGTGCGGGAAACTCACACACAACATCCACAAAAAATAAATGTATGGTGCGGAATAATAGATGGCTATTTAATAGGGCCGTTTTTTTTTGAAGAATATTTGAACGCTCAAAGGTATGAGAGATTACTTGTTGATCAAATAATTCCAGCCATACAGAATACTTTTCCAAATAATTTCCAAGAAATTTCCAAGAAATATGGTTTCAGCATGATGGAGCTCCTGCTCATTTTGGTGCAGGACCACGTCGTATTTTAAATGAGACTTTTCCGCTACGGTGGATAGGAAGAAGGAACGGAAATGAGGGAGGAGAGGATTGGCCACCTCGGTCACCAGATCTAACTCCTCTTGATTATTATCTATGGGGATATCTGAAGAGTAAGGTTTACAGAACAAAACCTAAAACCATTCACGAATTGATACAGCGAATAAGGGATGAAATGGCTTTGATACCTTTTGAAACGAATCGTAAAGTCATTTCTACATTCTACCAAAGATTAGCATATTGTCAGGAAGTAAATGGCAGCCACTTTCAGCATTTACTTTAACACATTGAAACACATTTGCAATCGTTTGGTGCAACCTAACCTGATCTCTGTATACACGCACCGCACGCACGCACACGCACACATTTCGAACAATTATTATGATAAATGAGCATCCACAAATTTATTTACTGTTTACTATGTCGATTGCTTTCCAGGTCTTTAAATGCTCGATTGTAATTTGGTTGGGTCTTTGCTTTTGCTGACTGGATCCACGACCGATCTTGCCTTAGTTAGCTGGATCACACACACAACAGATGCAAATCCGAGCGAGTAACCTCCATGTAGTACACCTTGGATAATGTTAATACCGGCGCTACTCTATCATTCAACCCTCATAACTCGCAAAGTACTTAATAAAAATGAACATTATTATAGTGTTTTGGAAAGCTCTTGAATTAAGCTATAAGAATATGCAATCAAATGTAGGGGGTGTCATTTAAAAAAGTCAATGTGACCTTGACCTGACCTTGACGACGCCATCCAAGGTCAAACTGATAGAATCAGTATATAGATCTTCTTAAACCCTACAACTTTTGTTGGAAACACTTTTCTGTAAAACGTATATTTTCCGAGATATTTAGGGGTTTCCACACTTTTGGTAGACCCTGTATATATATATATATATATATATATATATATATATATATATACATGGCGGATGGGTGCAGGAAGGAGGAGAGGAAATGGAGGCAGCATTGGAAGATGTGTGGAAAGAGTGCTTTTGAGAGATCAAAAAATTGGGTATAAAGTGCTGTCAGCAAGAAGCGGGGTGGCAGAAGGGAGGAGAGAAGGTGTTGAAAAAAAGCGGACGGCAATGGAGAGAGAAAGAGGAACAAGAGAATGGAGAATCGATCAAGTGAGAGAATGGAGAAGGAGCTAGAAGTGCGAGGATGGGAATCGAGTGATCGATAGGTCGATGGAGCGTTGGCGAGAGATGCACAGGAGAGGTAAGTTCGCGACGAAGAGATAAGGGTAGATGGCGTGAGAGGATAGAAGAGACGGAGAAATCAATAGAAGAATCGATAAATAGATCAAAGATGGAGTCGAGGAGAGCATGTGGTAGCAGTAAAGAAGACAGAGACGGAAGAATGGACAAGGAGAAAGAGAGAGGAAGGATAGTGGTGGAGTTGAGGGAGATAAGAAAGGTGGAAGAGCTAGTGAAGGTAATGAAGAGAATGGCGAGTGGACAGGAAAAGATGGAAGAGACAGAGCAAGGGAGTAAGAGGAGCAAGGTTAGGAAGGAGGAGAAGGACGTAGAAGCACAGAAGAGCAGGGTGGAAGGGTGGTAAAGGAGGAAGGAAGAGAGTAGGAAGCAGGTAGGAAAGTGGAGAAGTCTGTGTTAGGGAAGAGGGGAGTAGTGGAAAGGAAGAAAAAGATAGGAGAGGAGTCGGAGGAAGGAGAGAGTACTGGAGACAGAGAGAGGGGGAGTAGAGGAAGGAAGAGGGAGTCAGATAGAAAAGTTAAGGACGAGGGGGAAGAGTGGAAGACATCGGAGGAAGAGGAGAGGGAAGGAAAAAGACAAGTGAGAAGGAAGACGAGGACGGCAGGAGGAAAGAAGGAGGAGCAGCAAGAGAGAAGAGAGGGGGAAAGGAGAGAGGAAGAGAGCACGGAGTATGAGGAAAGGGAGAAGGAATGGTGGAGGATGATGGAGGAGGAAGAGGAAAGAAGAAGGAGGAGAATGGAGGACAGGAAGAGAAAAGATTGAGAGAGGAGAGAAGATGCGGGGGAAGAGGACAGCGGAACGAGAGTGGAAGACGCTTGGAAGAAATTCGAGGAGAGGAGAGACAAAAGGAGGAGAAGTAGAGAGAGAAGAAAGGTAGAGAGGAAGGAAAGAGAGAGGGAGGAGGAGAGGAAGAGGGAGAGAAGGAAGAATTTAGTATGGAGAGGGGGACAGTGCGGAAGAGAGGAGAAGGGTGATGGAGGGAATTGTGGAGGAGGAGCTAGGGAGGAAAGCAAGGATCAGCGAAGTTATAGAAAGGAAGGGGACGGCGGGCATAGTATTAATAGTTAGAATAGAAAAGTTGCAGGATAGAGAGGAATTATTGGAAAGGGGATGAGAAATTAGTAGAAACTGGGGGGGTAGAGGTGGATGAGGATTTAACAATGGAAGAAAAGAAGATAAAGTGGAAGTTGGTGGAAAGGGCTAAGCTGGAGAGGGCGAGGGGGAATGTGGTAGTAACGACGAATAGGAAAGTGTGAGTGAATGGGAAAGCATGGAGTTGAGATATGGAAAGGGATAGGTGGGACTGAGGGGACAGGAGAGACGGAGGAGGAGAGTGAGGATTAGGAGAGAAGAGGGTGAGAAGAGGGGATAGAAGATAGGGTATAGGGGTCAGGTGAGGGAAGGATAGAAGGATAGAGGGGTAGAAAGAAAAGGGTGACGGAAAGGCAGAGGTGAGGGGAAGTATAGGAATGGAGGTAGAGGGACGGATGGGGGAGAAGAAGGAGAGAAGGGAATTAGAAGAAACTGTAGATCGAAAGGGGAGGAGAGGAGAGGATTAACTGTGCACGATTTTGTTTGTTTTTTACAGTGAACTAGCGAGCAGGAAGGATATGAAAAGGAAAAGAGGTAAAACAAGAGGACTGGGAGAAAGATAGGAAGGAAGTGAGAGAAGAAAGACAGGCGCAGGAGAGAAAGGAAAGGAGAAAAAGAGGAAGGACGGGGGACAGCCGTGAAAAGAAAAGTGGATGGGAAAGAGGGGGTCGAGGAAGGGAAAAGGGGGAGGGCTGGTGAGAGGAGGAAAGGAGGGTCCGAAGGAGGAAGAAGGAACTAGAATGTAGAAGTCGCACAAAGGCAAGGTCCGGGGAAATAACAGTTAGAGTTGTAAAGGATTCGGGAACGCTCTCTAGAAAAGCGCCTTGTAAATCCTGAGGGAATACAATAAATCTTACATACATATATATATATATATACATATGCATATATATATATATATATATATATATATATATATATAAGTAGGGAGAATAGGTCGGTTCTAACCCACTTTTTGCATGGTTGCGAGAGAGAGGTCTCGTAGAGCGAGAGAGATAGAAAGATAGATCCGAGGAGCAGGGTGACGGCGGCGCGGGTGAGCAGGGGGGGTAGGTAGGGCGAGGGGAGCCGCTCGCCGTCGGGTGGGTAAACGGAGGGTCGCGACGTCACGCGGCGGGGGAGGGCGAGGGGGGAGCGGACGTCACGCGGAGGGTAGGGCGAGGGGTCGGCGGGGCGAGGGGAGCGGGGTTCGGCGCGAGAGCGAAGGAGAGGGGGTGAGAGAGCGCGCGCGCGTCTCTGGTTACGGCGGGCGCGCGTCCCTGGTTACGGCGCGTCGGAGCGTCTCTGGACGCGGCGCGCTAGGCGCGCGCGATAAGTGGCGATCGCCACGGCGTCGGGCGCGTCGCGCGAGATAAGGTCGACGTTAATAATAAAGCGGATGTATTCGACGCAGGCCTGGAAGAGATACGACGTAAGATTTATATAACGTGCGATTTTATATAAAATATTATTTTATACGATGTCTAATGTACGATGTATATTAGATTTATTTCGAGGAGGAGGAGGAGGGAATTCTTCGCGAAGCGAGGAGAGACGAGGGTGACGTAAATCTAGGAGAGAGAGAATAAATTACGTGTACAATTTATTTATTTAGTTATTTATTTATTTAGTTATTTATTTATTATGTCGCGAAGTTACATGCGTAGATACATGTGTACGTCGAGAATAACATCGGTACTCGCGATCGTTTCGCCTTACAAATTGTGATAGAGTCCGAACAGCAGAGCGTGCAACTCGCAGTCGATCAGATCGTTCGCGTTGAAGTGCTCGTGCCGGCGAATCGCTTCGGGAATATCGCCGGGGTGGTCGGTCTCCGTCGCGATATCTAGAAAACGCGATAACTTGGCGTCTACGATCTCGAGTATGCCGGTCAACGACGCGATGATACGATTGACGCACAGCTCGAGAACGAACAGCGCCTTCACGGTGGATTGCGACAGAGCGATGCGATTCTTCGGTGTCTCGAATTGCAGAGTCTTCAGATTGTTTATCTTGCCGAATCGAAGCGTCACGGTTCCGACGATTATGGACGTCGGAGGGCGCGCGACAGCCTCGTCCAATTCGTTCTCGAAATACGGCAGTATATCGTTGCGCAGAGCGAGCAGATCCTTCCACATGTCAGGCGTCAAAGATATCTCCTTTCCATGGCAGTCTCCTAGGACGATGTCGACTCGAGATTCGCGCTTCACGGCGATGTCGATGTATTTGTACGCCGTCTTGGTCAGAGGATATCGTCTTCCTAGTATTCGAATCGGATGTCTCGCGAAATTGATCTCGCGTTTGAACAGCCAGTTTCTATTCCATCTGTAAAAAAAAAAAGACGACGTTATTATGCGAAAATAGCCGATCGAGGCGGAGATCGAGAGCGCTCGGGCGAGGTGACTCGCGCATACTCACTCGTCCTCGGTGTACAGTCGCGCTTTCTTGATCACGGGCGGAGTGTCCGAACGATCGCGGGTGGTATCTTCGTCCTTGGCGGAAGCCGCGTAATCGTCTCGACGGTTAGGCCGGACGACGAAGGGGCCCGTCATCGGCGGCGCCGACGGAGTAGCGGGCGTCGCGGGCGTCGCGGACGAGTCCCCGAACACTCTGCGGTACTCCTGTCCTAGTCCGGCGAACATGATCGGTCTCGCGAACAGGGCTTCGATGTTCGTAGGAAGACACTGCGGTGGCGACGGCGTCGTTAACGTTGATCGTCGCGAGGAGAGAGAGAGAGATTCGTCGTAGACGTCCGCTGAGAATCGGACGCGCGTTAATCGCGAGTATCGTTGGAAATGTCGCGCTCAACGATCGAGACGCGTCTTATATACGATGCGATCTCAATCGTCTCGATATCTTTATTCTCGACGCGCGCGTTAATTAATGCAGCGGAAGCGGTTTAGAACAGCGGTTTAGAACAGCGGTTTAGAACAGCATATTAAATGTAATCTTAACGTTAGGTTTCAGGATTTCCTGATCTTAGTCAACGTCGTCGTCGTCGTCGCCGTTGCGCGGTCTTTCGAAGGACGCGTATTCCAGACGATACAGCTTGGAGACGAGTTCGCTCAATCGATGCAGAATGCCATCGGCTGGGCATTCTATTCCCAGTATGCTAAGATCGAAGGGACCGGCCGAGATTATCGCGTCGAGGAACTCGCTGTACGCGTAATAGTCGCGTTTCTTCAGAAAATAGAGATTACCGTCGACGTGACGGAAGGCGGCCGTTATCGCGGATGGTATCCCGGAAAACGTATCCCGCAGAGCGCCGTGCCTCGCGACGGTCATCGCGCAGTCGTTCATCTCGGCTATCTTATCGTCGTTGTATATGACGTAACTGCGCCCGGCGTGCGTGTTTATCGCGGCGTTTATCCTAGCGTCGCGGGGAAATCCGACGTATTCGACGGATCTAGGCCATCCCGCTTTAAGATGAAAATTCGAATCGGCGAGGTAGACGTAGTCGCCGGCGAATATCGCGATATCGCCCGACGGTCTCTGATACACGGCCGATACGCGAGTGAGATTGCGGGGGAGGAAAGTAGTCGGCGAACGAGAAGGGCGCTCCGTAGCGTCTCTCCCTCATATCGACCGGCCACACGTTGCGTTTACGCGCGACGTACAGGCGACGATTCATGATTAGCGCTCCGTCTACGCGCCTCAAGGCGCATAGATCTGCGGTATCGGAGGGAGCGAGCGGCGGCTCGACCGTTCTCGCGGTCGTCGGCTGAGCCGCGGCTGCCGTCGTCGTCGAGGCCGTCGTCGTCGTCGTCGTTCTCGTCGTCATCGCGGTCGTCGCCGCGGTCGTCGGTCGAGTAGCCTCGACGATCCTAGGAGTCGTCGTCTCTCTCGATCCGTAGAGATTTCGCACGTTTACGACGTCCTCTACGCTCAGCCTGAGCGGATATCGCCTTTCCTCCGACGGCGTGTACGCGTACATGACCGAGTCATCCCTCATACTGTGAGTCAGACCCAGAGTGTGACCGATCTCGTGCGTCAGCGTCTGAAGGAGATACAGCCTGTCCGACGAGGGCTTGGTCAATGTGATGTGCCACGGCTCCGTCTCGTCGACGTGCACCTCGGTCACCTGATCGGGCTCTCCCGTCGGAAAGAACGCGTGAGCGACGACCGATCCCGGTCCCGCGAACGGCGACGGGCACGAGCCCCCGTTGTCGCTGTTCTCATACGCGTGAGCGCCGGATTGATAGGATATCGGGGCGCAGCGAGTCGCGCGAGAACGTCAGAGCGGATTGCTCGGACCACAGAGAGAACGCGCTCTGAGTCGTGCGCAGAGTATCTCTGTTCGCTAGTTTGAAGTTCCACGTGACATGCGTCCTCGGCCACTTTCTCGTCAACGGGCTGTAGGCGCGAATGTCCGCGACGCCGCATCGCGGCCTGCGCATGACGCGAATCGTTTCCACGGTCAGAACGCCGTTTCCCGGCAGACCGTAGTATTCCTGAAACAACGACAGCGCTTCGCTCAGGGCGGTCGCGTTGTCCAGTAGCGACAACTGCTGATGATTCTCCTCGTTCTCCAGAAAGCCGTAGGTTCGAAGATAACGGGACGCCTCCACGACGTCATCGTAGGTCGACGTCGCCGCGACGGCCGCGAGCAGGGATATCGTCAGCGCGAGCGATAACGCGACGCGCGTCATGGCTCGTGCGAGACGCGCGGGAGTCGGGACGGTGGCGAACTATCGCCTTCGGCGATGCGTCGTCGTTCTCCGGAACGCGAGAAAGCGCGAGTACGAGGGAGAAGGAGGAGGCGAGGGGAGGGGAGGGTACGTACGCTCGGACGCGCGAGAAGGATGATCGAGAGAACGAACTTTTTTTTTTAAAAAAAGAAACAAACGATAACAAAAAATAGAAAAGGGAGAGGAAAGATACTCTAGGACGCGCTAGAGAGGTGATCGAAAAGAAATGATTCTTTATTCGTACAAAAAAAATGATTTTTTTATTCGTACAAAAAACATTATTCTTCATTCGTACAAAAAATGCGCGCGATCTGCAATTCACAAAGATATCGCTTAGACGTGCGCCTTGTCGTGTCTTCTACTTCTTTTTACATATTTGTTTGAACATAAAATCGAACCATTTGACGCGATATCGAAGCACGCGATACGCGCGTGTATATTAGTCTCGCGATACTTGTCGGAGGACAAGGAGGAGGTGAATGTAGCGTATCGCTTTACGAGATGTTTATACAAATGTCGACAGGGTTATAACGTTTAATATAACGCTTAGTATAACGCTTAGTATAACGCTTAGTATAACGCTTAACATAATGAAGTAATTACACGGCCGATACGCGAGTGAGCTTGTGGTGGGGGGGAGGAACTTGAAGTAGTCGGCGAACCTTATATTACAACATTATATTAGAACATCCTAATATAATGTTCGAGAGAACGCGGAGGGTCTTCGAGTTCTCCTCCCTGTTTGCTGATCGCGCGACTATCGACGATGGATACGACACGGCGATTACAATATACCATTGTTAAACATATATGATTGAAAAATACGATTATTAAATGTACGACTATTATATACGGGGTGGACCCATTTTAAATGATCCACTCGAATATCTCTTAGGGAAAGCCTGCAATCAAAAATGACTTCAGTAAAAGTTGTATATACGAACGATATATACGAACGACCTGTGAGAACGACCAAGAATGACCTGCGAACCGATACGGAGTGCGAAGAGCTACTTCTTAATGCTCTCGGGAACGACGTAAATAAACGGTCTTACAAAAACATGCCCGTTTAAGCTCATATCGAACGACCATTTAAAAATAAAGTAGCTGCAAAAACATGATTTGTGAATGAATGTATCGCGATCTCGAGCCTTACGCTTACCCGTATAACCGCGCCCGAACAAGGCGAAACGATCGCGGGGGTTCATTCGTGAATGAACCGTAAGCAAACCGTAAGAACCGTAAGAACCTAAGAACCATAAGAACCATAAGAACCATAAGAACCGTAAGAACCATAAGCGAACCGTAAGCGAACCGTAAGCGAACCGTAAGCGAACCGTAAACGACCTAGGAATCGACCTAGGAATCGACCATAAATGACCCATAAATACCCCTGTAAGAGGGAGTATACGAGTATGGACAGGAATATTGAGAGGCACCTGCGAATCAACCATAAATACCCCCCGGCATAATGGATTATATGAATACAGAGAAACGCCCGCGAATCAACCATAAATACCCCCCGGCATAATAGAGTGTATGAATACAGAGAAACGCCCGCGAATCAACCATAAATACCCCCCGGCATAATGAATTATATGAATATGGGGGAGACAAAATTACGACTACGATTACGACGACGATTACTACGACGACGACGACGACGACGACGAATCTCTCGTGAAGATGCGGCGCGCCCGATCGGCGAAACAAGCTCAGTTCGCGAGAGCGACGATGAGTTTTGACGCGCGCAAGGGGAAGGGAGGCGACGCGGGCGAAGATCAATCTTAAGGGATAACTTTGCATGTGATAGTAGTCTACTTCAATAATGCATAGTCTTCCAGGGAAGACGCCGTTCTTCGACTCCGTCCTTCGGCGCCGTCCTTCGACGCCGTCCTCCGACGCTGTCCTTCGACGCCGTCCTCCGACACCGTCCTTCGACGAGACGTCGAGATCGACGAGACGTCTGAAATACGTAAAGCTGCGTATTAATGATAATAATACGTATCGAGAGACGCGAAAGGAAAGAACGGCGCGTTATACCAGAAGTGATCAGTACCTCGGTTAAAATCCTTCGTCCTCCGTACGGATGGAGCTCGTTTCCTCGAGCGAGCTCGCGTCACAGTACCATATCTCCACGGGAGAATCGTCGTCACAGAAATCCTCGGTTTTAAACGCGCGATCCGAGACGAGCGGCTCCATGTCGAACAATCTTCTTAGTCGAAAGATGTCGGCGTAGATATTAGGGGAGCGCCTCTCCCATTCTCTATAGGACGGCCGGTCGCACCATAAGGAGTTTAAGAATCGCCGTTGCTTCAGTCTCGCCTGTCGTATCCTATGTCGGCGACGTATGTTGACGAATCCACAGATCTCAACCTCATTCTCGAACTGTGAAAAAAAAAATATACGTAGTATTTTTTCCTCGAAGGAGAGCGAAAGAATAAAGAGACGAATGAGTACTTACGTTCCACGTTACGGCTATATTGAGGATCGCATCCATGAGATTTCTGATGTACTTTATCTTCCACAAGCACATCCACGGCGTGAACGTGCATTCGCGAAGCATCCTCCGCAATCGCGAAATTTCATCGCTGCTCGTCGTTCGCGTGAAAAAAATAACTCCGAGAATGAATGCTGGATACGTTAGGAACACTGGACGCACTGAGAACACTCGCGATATCAGACGCACTCAACAACGGGATCGCGAGACTCATTCTGAGGAAAAAACGGTCTCTCGGCGCTGATTTATATCTGCGATATCGCTATCGCCGAGTCTTTGTGATTCCGTCGAATGCTAATGCTAACGCCGTAATCTAAAGCGATATGAAAAAAATCGCGCAATGCGGAAATATAACGAGGTAATTTAATTTAATGAGGCGCGATAAATTCTCGATTGCTCCGGAGGAAGTGCCGGAAAAAAATACGTTCAACCGCGTACGCGCGATACGAGTTTATTCGCTGATTGTTCGCGAGCGGATCCGGCAAGAAATTGCGCGAACGTGGAGGATAGGCCAGTGCAGTGAAACTCGTGATAATCACACAAAACAATAGTTTATTAGAGTTCAACGATGACCGTGACAAGTGTACAGTGCAACGAGCGGTACGACAAGCGAAGCGGTTAAACTCGCGGGAGATCGCGAGCGGCGAGACAGATCGAGCGTGCGGAAAATCAAAGTCCGAGAAGAATAGCGGTTGTCGTTTAATATTTGCGGTTTGACTGAGCGGTAAGATTAAGCGGTATGGTAAGCGAAAAGTGCGAGACTTCCGCGTGCCCTCTCGCTGGGCTCATTATATACCGGGCGGATTTTTGGGCCCCGTCGCGACGTGGCCCAATTAACTTTAAAGTTTGGCGGTGACCTCATGGCGCCGCGCATAATTGGCCGCCGATGAGGTCAGGAAATAGCGTTGTGACGTTTGCCATGCGCACGACCTTTTTCGATCAGCTGATTGGCCATCAGCTGATCGTGACGTATGGGCGCGCATGCCCGTATGTTGATTTAGTTTTGACGGCGGTTGACAATGTTATTGTCAATCGCTTAATTTCAAGCGTTTTTAGGCGGTGCAAAAACGAGCGGTGACTCGAACGTTCGAGTTTTTGTTTACCGAACGAAGGCTCGAGAAAGTTCTCGATGCCCGTTAGATTTGAAATACGGATTTTAGCAACGCGAAATTTTACATTGAGATAATCGATTACGCATTTCGAACATCCCGCCCGCCTCGTCAGCGCGTGACGAAATTCGCGAGTATGAACGGGGACGGACAGATGTCGCAAGCGGTTCAATTGGCGGTATCTGGATCGCGATCGATGAATGGAATGTGTGACGCAATACGACAACACGTGTTGTTCAGTTGATTTCTATCTTTCGCGAGACTGAGAGTTGCGGTAGTGAAATACGGTGATATTTACAGTGAAATAATGAAAAGTAGTGCGATGTGAAGTGCAATGATTAATGGGGATCAATTGTGCATCGCTCGGGGATGCACAATGTACAGTGAGTGGGTGACTAGTGATATGCGAATGAGGAAATCGCGGCGAGAACGCGAGATGGACGACGGACAGCTGTAATGAAAAATATATACACGATATATACAATATGTACAATATAGTGAGGCGCGCAAGACTCTACGCAACGCGGGGAGAATAGTGCCCGAGCATTATTCGTCTACGGACGCGCGAGCCTCCTTGACTCCCGGTAAAAGGACGAGTTTTACGACTGGCCGAACGAGATCCGAGGTGGAGGTGCGGACAGTCACAACGCGGACCGTGCCATCGCTTCCTGGATGCAGCGCGAGTATTCGCGGGAAGGCGGGGTCATCTCCGAACGGATGAGGCACAATGCTCCGACCTCCGGAGCGGGCTCGGAGTTGAGCCATTTTGATCGAGGTGCCAAGGCGTGGACATACTCCTGAGACCATCGCTGCCAGAAGTGGTCACGCATTCGTTGCAGCAGCTGCCACCGGGATAGGGCGTTCGGAGGCCGTTCGGCTAATGAGGGCTCTGGGACCGCTAGTAGAGGGGCGCCTATTAGGAGATGCCCTGGAGTCAATGCGGTGATGTCGTCGGGGTCATCTGAGAAAGCCTGCAATGGACGAGAATTTAAACATGCTTCGATTTGTGAAAGAAGAGTACTCATCTCCTCGAAGGTGAGCGTAGTCTCTCCTATCACCCGTCGCAGGTGATGTTTCATGGATTTCACCGCCGCTTCCCAGAGGCCTCCGAAGTGCGGCGCGGCGGGAGGATTGAAGCGCCAGGATATTCCTTCCTTGGCGACTTCCCGAGAGATGCGACGGCCGTCGGAAGATGACGCGCGGAAGAATTCTCGGAGTTGGTTGTCCGCCCCGATGAAGTTAGTTCCGCAGTCCGAGTACATTTCCTCGCACAGTCCGCGACGGGAAACGAACCTGCGGAATGCTGCGAGGAAGGCGTCAGAGGAGTAGTCAGATACTACCTCAAGATGGACGGCTCTGGAACAGAGGCAGACGAACACGGCTATGAACGCCTTGTGAGCTCGATGTCCTCGCCCCTTGGAAGTGCGGAGGAATATCGGGCCAGCGTAATCGACTCCTGTCCTCAGGAAAGGGCGTGCTGGAGTGACTCGCCCCCGAGGGAGGTCGGCCATGAGGGGCCGTGGAGTGTGGGCTCGCCAGCGGGTGCATGTCACGCACCGGTGCAGTGTCCGCTTGATTACGGCTCGACCTTGCGGCACCCAGAAGCGGAGGCGAAGGAGCCCCAAAGTGAGCTGAGTGCCTCCATGAAGCGTCCGGCGGTGGCAAGACTCTATCACGAGCTTGGTGAGCCATGAAGTGGGCGGCGCTATCATAGGATGTCGTTCATCGTAAGTGAGTATTGCGTGTTTCAGACGGCCGCCGACGCGCAGGATCCCGTCGTCGTCGAGGAATGGATGCAGCCTGGCCAGGTGGCTACCGCGAGGCACTGGGCGAGACTCTCGTACGGCGGCTAGTTCAACGGCGTAGTGGATCCCTTGGACGATTCTCAGCCAGCGAATGAGGGAGGCGTCGAGCTCGTCCGAGAGCAGGGCGACGCTGGGAGGATGACGAGCGGTCCGGCGCCAACGAAGACACCAAGCAGAGACACCTAAGAGCCTATGCAGTGTCGAGAACTGTAGGAGTATTTCAGGCTCCGGTCTGACCTTGCTGATGGCCGTTAATACCGTGGTTTTTGTTTCAGGAACGCTGACCATTGATGCCTCGTCGCTGGCTGGCCATAGTGACGAGTCGCCGAGAAGCCAGCCGGGGCCCTCCCACCATAGGGGGTGGTTCAGCAGATCCCTCGGAGCGATCCCTCTGGAAGCACAATCGGCAGGATTCTCTTGACCCGGGACGTGTCGCCACTGCGCTTCGGGGAGCCGCTCCTGGATCAGCGACACTCTATTGGCCACGTAGGTTTTCCACCGTGAAGCATGACCCTTGATCCAGTGGAGGACAACCTTGGAGTCGGACCAGAGATATACTGGCGCCGACACCTCCAGTGATGACCGGAGGTGGTACACGAGGTTGGTCAGCAAGGAGGCAGCGCAGAGTTCCAGCCGTGGGAGCGTCACGGGCTTAATCGGCGCGACCTTGCTTTTCGCGGCCAGTAAGTGGATGGACGTCTCTTCCGTACTGGGCACGCGAAGGTAGACGACGGCCGCGTATCCACGCTCAGACGCGTCGGCGAAGCCGTGGATCTCGACCGTCGGATCCTGTTGAGTGACACCCAGCCAGCGCCTTATTCGGAGGCGCTCCAGCAAATGGAGCTCGGAGAGGAGGCGCTGCCAAGACTGAGCGTCCTCCGCTGGGAGCGGAGAGTCCCAGTCCAGCCTTTTCAACCATGCTGACTGGATTAAGATCTTGGCGCGGATGATCACAGGAGCGAGCCATCCCAAAGGGTCGAATAGCCGTGCCGTTTCCGCCAGGACTCGCCTCTTAGTGAATTCGCCAGTGCTTCGAGGCTGGATGGCGAAGGAGAAGTCGTCGCTGGCCGGATGCCAACGCAGGCCTAAGGTGGAGTGTACCTCGCTCTCCCAGGAATGGTATGCCTGTTTGAGTCGGTGATCGGGAGGAACACCCTCAAGGATGGCCTCGCTATTGGCGGCCCATTTCCGCAGCGGAAACCCGCCCGCCGTGCAGAGCTCTCGGAGCTCCGTCTGCAGGGCGTCTCCGACCGCGTGCTGCAAGGTGTCCGACCCGGTGATCACGTCGTCCATGTAGCAGTCATGGCGCAGAGCGGTTGCTCCCTTCGGGGCTCGTGCCTCTTCGTCGGCCGCCAATTGTTGGAGAGTGCGGACAGCGAGGAACGGAGCACAGGCGAGCCCGTAGGTCACGGTGTTGAGCTCGTACTCTTGGATCTTGCCGGAAGCCTTTGGACGCCAGAGTATCCGCTGGAAGCGACGATCTTCAGGGTGGACGAGTATCTGCCGGAACATCTTCTCGATGTCGGTGACGAACACGAAGCGGTGCCGGCGCCAGCGAAGGAAGACATCAGCTAGTGCTGGCAGTAAGTTGGCGCCGATCAGCAGATGTCGATTGAGGGAGTCCCCCGAGGCGATACGCTGCGACCCGTTGAAGACGACGCGGAGCTTGCTGCAGGAGTTGGACTGGCGGAGGACTCCGTGGTGAGGTAGGTAGCATCCTGCGGTACCGACCGTAGTCACAGGACTCATGTGTTTCAGGTCCTCGTACTCCTGCATAAACTCCCGATACCGGACGCCGAACTCAGGATCTCTCTTGCTCCGAAGGTCCATCGCTGACAAGAGGCTTTCAGCCGGTTTACGGGTTCCACCAAGCGACGTTGGCGGGGAAGAAAACGGCAGTCGTACTACATATCTTCCGGACGCAGTTCGCTGGTGAGTACTTATGAAGAGGGTCTCGCACTCTTGATCCTCTGGTATAAGGGCAACAGGGGAGGGGGGTTCCCTTTCCTGTTCCCAAAAGCTGTGCACAAGCTGATTGAGCTCTTGGTCGACAGTGCACTGCAAGGAGTTACGGAGTCCTTGGAAGGGTGCTGCGCTGGACCCTCCTGACAGGATCCATCCCAGGGCTGTTTTCTGGGCGACGGGATCTTGAGGACCACCCTTGCGAAGGCCGACCTCAAGGATGGCTGAGCAGACTTCCGCGCCCAACAATAGTTCTACCGGATCGAGCTCCTGATACCTGGGGTCGGCGAGCTCAAGACCATGAACGTGAGGTCAGGAGGGGAGGTTCTTCACCGAAGAACCCTGATAGGCCGACAGGCGCGGTAACACGAAGGCGACGGCCTTGAGTTTGGCCCCGGTGATCATCGAGGAGAGACTGAGTGCCACTCTCCCCGCGGGTTGACCCGGATCGTGACTCGCCGATGCCGATTATGGACACTGAGGAGCGGGAGCGGGGAAGTCTCAGCCGTTGGACCAGTGCTTCGGAGATGATCGACACCTCGGATCCTTGATCGAGCATCGCTCGGACCGGATGAAGATCCCCGGCGCGGTCAGTGAGATGCACGCGAGCTGTCGCGAGGAGGATCGCTTTACGCTCAGATGAGGGGTGCATCGCAGACAGGGCGTTCACCTCGTTGGAGGAGGGCGAAGTGTACGCGTCGTGCAGTGTAGTGTGGTGCTTGCTCTTGCACGTCAGACAGGTCTTCACAGACTGGCACTTGAAGATCATGTGGTTCCCGAGACAGTTGTAGCACAGTCTACCCTGCTCTACAAAGGACTTTCGGTCTATCGCGGACTTCGCCTTGAAGTCGTTACACTGCATGAGGGTGTGCTTCCCCTGGCACAGTGCGCACTTCAAGTGATCGGATCCGGTCTTCGTGTGGTGAGCTTTCGCGGTTCGCGACGCGCCATCGGAGGTTGGTTGCGATACTCGCGGCCTCGCGGCATTTAGCGTGAGAATGCGCTTAGCGATGAAGCTGACGAGGGCGCCGTGGTCTGGCGGATCAGTGGAGTCGCAGGTCGAGGACTCCCATTCCATCCGTGTACGCGAATCGAACAATTCGACGGTGAGAAATTGAGGAGATCCATACCGTGGGAGTTGATGGGTCTCCCTATACTCTCCTGCGCGTTCACCGCGGTCGTTACGGCGTTGTGAATGCGACCGAGTTCTCCCGCTGACTCGCACTTCATTTTGGGAACGGAGGTGAACGCGGCGAAATTAGAACGGATAAGCTCCCTTTTGTTTTGAAGTGCTTGCACAAAATCGTCCAAGCGCGATGGTAATTATCACCGGTCACCGTTAATGATTTTATCAATTTTTCAGCGGCTCCCTTGACACAAGACCGGAGGTAGTGAAATCGCTCGATGTCGGAGACTGACTCATTCGCCCCGATGACTGATTGGGAAGAGGTCGCGGAATGACGGCCCATTCTTCGTAAGATCCCGCAAACGTCGGAAGCTTGATGCGCGGCAACGAGGTTTTAGGAGCCCGATCGTGGTCCGGCTCGCCTCTGAGCGCGGCGGGCGTCTCGCCCTTAAGCTTCTCAGCGTAGCTGGTCAGCGTGCTACGTTGTGTCACGTAAGTATTCTCCGCGACTTCAATAAAATCAGATACAGCGTACTCACTCTCCTGATACTTGTCCTTCAGCGCCGCACGAATGAGCTCATGCTGGGTCTCCATTTTTTGCCAGCGATTGTCCAGGATGCCGAGGCGAGCTTGGATGGCGTCGCGGGTGATGTTGCTCACGCCATCTTCCTCAGATTGTCCACGGCGCGGGAGATCCGACCATGAATGTCGTGCTGTGCTTCCAGCAGCACCTTCACTTCAGCACTCATGTCTAATGTTCCTTTGTCTTTTCAGAGGTCACTTCACTCCACCAACTGCACGAGAGGATCACTCACGAAACAGCGGACGCGGATGATGGTAAAATATCCGGCTCGAAGGACCAGAAATGTTCGCGAGCGGATCCGGCAAGAAATTGCGCGAACGTGGAGGATAGGCCAGTGCAGTGAAACTCGTGATAATCACACCAAAACAATAGTTTATTAGAGTTCAACGATGACCGTGACAAGTGTACAGTGCAACGAGCGGTGCGACAAGCGAAGCGGTTAAACTCGCGGGAGATCGCGAGCGGCGTGATAGATCGAGCGTGCGGAAAATCAAAGTCCGAGAAGAATAGCGGTTGTCGTTTAATATTTGCGGTTTAACTGAGCGGTAAGATTAAGCGGTATGGTAAGCGAAAAGTGCGAGACTTCCGCGTGCCCTCTCACTGGCTCATTATATACCGGGCGGATTTTGGGCCCCGTCGCGACGTGGCCCAATTAACTTTAAAGTTTGGCGGTGACCTCATGGCGCCGCGCATAATTGGCCGCCGATGAGGTCAGGAAATAGCGTGTGACGTTTGCCATGCGCACGACCTTTTTCGATCAGCTGATTGGCCATCAGCTGATCGTGACGTATGGGCGCGCATGCCCGTATGTTGATTTAGTTTTGACGGCGGTTGACAATGTTATTGTCAATCGCTTAATTTCAAGCGTTTTTAGGCGGTGCAAAAAACGAGCGGTGACTCGAACGTTCGAGTTTTTGTTTACCGAACGAAGGCTCGAGAAAGTTCTCGACGCCCGTTAGATTTGAAATACGGATTTTAGCAACGCGAAATTTTACATTGAGATAATCGATTTACGCATTTCGAACACTGATTAATATTATAACTTTTTTAATTATTTTAATATTTTTTTAATATTATTTTTAATATTATTTTTTAATATTATTTNTACGTTCTCTTTCTGTAAGCGCCATTTCAATGCAATCCGGTAGGCTACCCGACGCTCGTTTGATTACTGTTTATTAGTCGCACATGATTTTGATTGCCGACTCGAATTCTGTGACATTATGATGCAGAAAATTGATGATCAACCGGAATTTCATAACAAGATTGTTTTTTCAGACGAGGCTACGTTTATGTTAGACGGTTCAGTGAATAGACACAACAGTCGATATTGGAGTGATTCTAATCCGCATTGGATGAGAGAATCCAAAAGCCAATATCCACAAAAACTAAATGTTTGGGCTGAAATAATTGGAGAGCACATAATAGGGCCCTTCTTTATTGAATTGGAAATCTAACAGCACAAAAGTATGAGGCAATGCTCCGTGACGATATTGTACCAACTCTTCGCAACATTTTTGATCCAGATTTTGATTCTGTTTGGTTTCAGCAGGACGGTGCCCCTCCACACTTTGCATTACAAGTGCAGAATTTTTTAAACAACACTTTTCCTGAAAGATGGATAGGAAGGAGAGGCGCAATCGAATGGCCACCCAGGTCACCTGATCTGTCTCCCCTAGATTTTTTTCTTTTGGGGTTATCTAAAAGAGTGTATAAAATTAAACCTCAAAATCTTAATGACTTACAAGTACCGATTATCGACGAAGTGGCATTAATTACTCCCGAAATATTACAAAATGTTCAAACCAATTTTTATGATCGTTTGGCCCATTGCCAAACTGTAGAAGGTCGACAGTTTGAACACTTATTGTAAATAGACCCACTGACCTATACACACACGCTCGCGCGCGCGCATGCATAAAACGGAGAAAGTTTGGTGTCACAAAATACTGGGGTAGTGACGAATCTCAGGGTCTTGATCTCCGTTACGCGCGTCCGCGAACATTAAACACGCGAAGTCTAATAGCCATCACATCCTTACTGTGGACCCTCGCGTTATCGCAAAATTTGAGTAGAAATATTTAAATAATCATAACTCTGTGAAAAAAATCGTAAAGACCTCAGTGACCCCGCGTTGTTCTCGTCTTGGAAAGACCTTTCAAACGAGCCCTCACTCGACCCCTCATTCTATTTAAGATTTTTAACTCACCCCCGCCCCTTTGTCCCAAAGAGGTGGGGGGTGGGTGCCATCCTGATAAAAAAATAGCTTTCATGATCCTATCAAAATCCTTCCTAATTGCAACTCTCTACCTTGATTCGTTCAAAAGTTACAAGGGTGTTTCCCCTTTTGTCCCACCCTGTATATATATATATATATATTGCGACGCTTTTTCAATTTTAATTTTTATTCTCGCGGGGGAGCGGAAGCGCCGTCAAAAACAGAAGGTTTTTTATATACTCGCGATCGGCGGAACGGGGATGGAGGGTGTCCACGCGCGAGTCGCGGCGGAGCGAAGGCCGTCTCGTTACCTCAGAACTGGGCGCCAGGTACGGTCTCTCACGTACCAGTTTTCACAAATTCTGCGAGAAGCGCGAAAGAATACGACCGCCCGCTTCGCCACGGGCTGGCTAGCTCGCCTAACGGTAGAGGGGCGGGGTTTGAAAGAAAAAGTTAATTGATTGAGCGAGCTTACTAAATTAACAGACAAAGACGGACACAGAAATTACGGACGATCGCCAGTCAAATAAAGAACGCGAGATTTAATAAATAAAGAAAATTAACAGATTTATTAAGAAAGTAAGGAAGTATTAACAGAAAAAAAAATAGAGTTCGATACAAAATGGAAACAGAAATAATGTGCTAGTCATGAACGGACCATAAATCTCGAAACGCTAGAAAAACGCGCGATATTCTAAGTCGGTCTAACAAAGAGCGTCTATTACGGAAGCTTCCTGAAGTTGAAGCTCCTGAGAACAATAATTTCTATACGGAACTTTGATAATTCGAATTCTCGATAACGGTCGTACCATACGCGAGAGAGAGAGTGCGATAATACCTGCCTATCATTCGCAGCTTCGACAGCCTCGCGGAGATCTCACTAATTAGCTGCGTATCTCGCAATTTCCTCCGAGCGTACTCGAAGTCGACAACCCAGAAAGAAAACGGCCGATTAGTTACGCAATAAGCGAAAAGATATTAGTTTCGTGAGGAGAGATCTCGCATACGATTGGCGGACGATACCGGCGAAGTTCGATAGCCGGCGGCGGTCGGAGCTTTTTCCGCCGGTTTCTGCGACGCTCGCAACTTAAAGATTTCTGGCAATCGGGGCGCTGCGACAATGTCGTGTCACACCCCCGATACCTTCGATAGCGTGAGAATTAATTATCTTCTCGGTCTCAAGGCAATAAGGAAGGCCGGGCGACAGTCCCGCACCGCGCCTCCTTCGATAGCCGCAATTTTTGCCAGGAGTTTCCTGACCTCCGATATTGAGACTTAGAGTCGTGCGATACCCGCACACCGCGACAATTTCGAGGAATTAAGTTCCTTTTTCGAGACGAACAACTCGCACGCACGCAATGGACGCGACAATAATACGCAGTTTCACGCAATATTCGCGAACGACGATGATACTACACGAAGATTCAATAATCACGACTAATTACGGTCCACAGACTCGCTCTGAGACATATTTCAGAGGTGCGAGACGCGGCTTCGACAACCAAACGACAGCCCGTGCAAACTACGCATTGCTTGCGATTTACGACGCACGCGGTCGATACCCAACGGTCGAATGCTACGCGTATTACGCACCCTGACACCCGGAGAGAGACGAGAATTACCCTACGATACGCACTTCCGTCGCCAGTGTCCGCGCTTCCTCAGCCGCTTATCTCCGGTCGCCCGAAATCCACAAAATTCGACCGACTCGGCAGAAGGCTCGAGCGGTCGCGATAAATGCCGTAATGGCGACGGCGATAGAACGGCCGGCGAGCGGACACAATTATTTACGCGGTGCACAATACTTCGTGGGCAACCTCACCGACGGAGCTCCTCCTGTCTGCGGGGATGATCCTCGGCCTCGTCCTCGGTGATTCGTCTAGTCCGCGAGATTCACAAGTGTACAAAACAATACTTCTGACTCTTCAGTCGAGCGGCCGCGGCAAAAGTGATCCCTGGATCTCGCGATCCAAGGTCGATAGCGGGGTCGCTGGCCGCGCAGGGGGATGCGCGGACCCCCGGCCAATTAGCGGCCGACACGCGCGAGGTCCTGGCGCTTCGCGCGCCACGCGAGGCATTATTGCGCCCCGCGCGAAATAGCGCCAAGCTTGAATGCCGTCGCGGGCCCTTATATGGTCCGGGTGAGGTCCTTCACGGACTTATCCTCCCCTGGAGGATGGCTGTCGCTTCCGGCAGTCGTGGAGAGGCGATGCTGCTCTCCCCTGCCTGGGTTCATGATGCAGGGCTCTCTGGGCCAGGATCCTCGGCTCTTATGAGTTTCCCTCGGCTGTCGTTTTTAGCTGTCGCGGGGAGGCGATGCGGCTCTCCCCTGTTCTTCGGTGTTCGGTGGTGAGGTGCCTCCGGCCGAACTCGTTACCAAATAAAAATACAAAAAAAACAATTAATTCTATACGCAACTATTCCAATTCGCTCGTCTCTCCGGGGAGTACGGTAGCTCGCTCTCTCTCTCTTGACCCTTGGCGCGGCCACTCGGCTCGCGCCCCGTCAAAATTGCCGGGGCGGATAGACGTGACGGGACGGCCACGTCACATCCCCCCATGCCAAGAGAGAGCCCACCGGCTTCGGCTACCCATGGCGGCCGCTAAGGCGGACCGCACCTTCCGCTCGCTCTCTCTCTCTTGACCTTTGGCGCGGCCACTCGGTTCGCGCCCCGTCAAAATTGCGGATAGACGCGACGGGACGGCCACGTCACAATATATATATATATATATATATATATATATATATATATATACTGTATATACAGAGTGTCCAAAAAAGATGGAGACCCCGAATTTTCTTGAAAGGATGACGTTTCTGAAAAAAATGTTTCAGACAAAAGTTGTAGGTTTCAAAAAGATCTATTTACTGATGTTATCAGTTTGACATTGAATGGCGTGGCCAAGGTCACGTCAAGGTCACATCAATTTTTTTAAACGAAATATCTTATTTTTCGTAACAGAATCTAATAGCTAATGTTAAGAGCTTTATAAAACACTATAATAAAATTATTTTTCGTTAAGTATTTTTCGACTTATGAGACTTAAAAGTTACAGTACCGTCGGCATTAGCATTACCCAAGGTGTACCGCGTGGAGGTTGCCCGATCGGATTTACACCTCTTGTGTGTGTGTGTGTGTGTGTGTGTTGCTGGCAGGACGCAATGTTGATTTAAAAAGCTCTTGACATCATTTGATCAACAAAAGCAAGATAGGTCTATCCGATCAGTGAAGGCAAGATAGAGGACTATCAGACTAATGAAGGCAAGATAGATGGATAGATCTGAATTTTTATTTCAGTAGATGTTCAAAATGTGCACCATTTACGGTTTGACAATGTGCTATCCGATCATGAAAAGCCGAAATAGCATTCCTGGTGAAATTGGGATCAATCTGCGCAACTTCATCGACGATTCGTCGGCGAAGATTATTCAGATTTCTTGGGTTTGTCTTATAAACTTTGCTTTTTAGATAACCCCACAAGAAGAAATCTAGAGGCGACAAATCGGGTGATCGTGGTGGCCATTCAATCTCTCCTCTTCGACCTATCGAGCGATTAGGAAATTCCGTATTCAAATAATTACGAACATTTCTACCAAAATGAGGTGCCGCGCCATCCTGTTGAAACCACGTTTGCGCAAAGTTGTTACCTACAATCTGCCGAACTGCCGGAACTATCTCATTTCTCAACATTTCTTCATATTTTGCTGTCGTTAAATTACTCTCAATAAAAAATGGACCAATTATTTGATTATTTAGAATACCTGCCCAGACGTTGCATTTTTCTGGATATTGAGTGTGAGCTTCCATCATCCAGCAAGGGTTGCCGTCGTTCCAAAATCTACAATTATGTCTATTAACATTACCTTTTAACTCAAAAGTAGCCTCGTCTGAAAATATTATTTGGTAAAGAAAGTTTGGATTGGCATCAATTCGCGTCATCATTACCTCACAAAATTCTAAACGTCGGTCAAAATCATCTTCACTCAATTCTTGTACAAGGTGAATTTTGTATGGATAAAACTTGAGTTTTTTTTTTAAGATGTTATGCATTGACCCCCTACTAATGTCGTGTTGCTGAGCTGCTTTACGAATGCTGAGGTGTGGATCTTCAACGAATGATTGCGCAGCATCCATTTGCTTTTCTTCACTAGTTGCTGATACTGGGCGTCCAGGTATTGGGCGATTTTTCACGCTGCCAGTTTCCTCGAAGCGTCTGATTGTTTTTTCAACGGTGGATTTAGAGATAGCGTTGTTTTTATCGCGCATTGTTTGGTTGAATAGCTGCAAAATTTCATTGTAAGACCTTTTACGATCCTCCCAACCCCGCATCATTAAAAGAGATATTCTCTCTTTTTCTGTAAGATTTGGCATAATTAATAAATAATTGTAACAAATTTTGATAAGTACCGAAGAAGAAAAGTGATCAAAGTACTGAAGATAGACGTTTTTCAACCACGTTTTTCAAACGTGGTTTCAACAGGATGGCGCGGCACCTCATTTTGGTAGAGATGTTCGTAATTATTTGAATACGGAATTTCCTAATCGCTGGATAGGTCGAAGAGGAGAGATTGAATGGCCACCACGATCACCTGATTTGTCGCCTCTAGATTTCTTCTTGTGCGGTTATCTAAAAAGCAAAGTTTATAAGACAAACCCAAGAAATCTGAATAATCTTCGCCGACGAATCGTCGATGAAGTTGCGCAGATTGATCCCAATTTCACCAGGAATGCTATTTTGGCTTTTCATAATCGGATAGCACATTGTCAAACCGTAAATGGTGCACATTTTGAACATCTGTTGAAATAAAAATTCAGATCTATCCATCTATCTTGCCTTCATTAGTCTGATAGTCCTCTATCTTGCCTTCACTGATCGGATAGACCTATCTTGCTTTTATTGATCAAATGATGTCAAGAGCTTTTTAAATCAACATTGCGTCCCGCCAGCAACACACACATACACACACACACACACACACAAGAGGTGTAAATCCGATCGGGCAACCTCCACGCGGTACACCTTGGGTAATGCTAATGCCAACGGTACTGTAACTTTTAAGTCTCATAAGTCGAAAAATACTTAACGAAAAATAATTTTATTATAGTATTTTATAAAGCTCTTAACATTAGCTATTAGATTCTGTTATGAAAAATAAGGTATTTCGTTTAAAAAAATTGATGTGACCTTGACGTGACCTTGGCCACGCCATTCAATGTCAAACTGATAACATCAGTAAATAGATCTTTTTGAACCCTACAATTTTTGTCTGATACATTTTTTTCAGAAACGTCATCCTTTCAAGAAAATTCGGGGTCTCCATCTTTTTGGACACCCTGTATATACTGTTATATACATTGTGACGTTGCCGTCCTGTAGCGCGTCCATCCGCCCCGAGATTTTTACGGGGCGCTGGCCGAGCGGCCGCGCCAGAATCAACCTCGAGAGAGCGTTATCGAAAATCCCCGGAGAGACGAGCGCTATCGTTGTTTTGTAAGAATTTTTATTAGTTATGTCGATATTTTTCTTTGTTTGTCATAAACGACAACGGGCACCTCGCCGGAGAAGATCCGGAAGACCGGAAGCACATCCAGGAAGATTGCGTCAAGACGCTCGTCGACAGCGAACGGAGGAAATAGTAACGCTTGGGAACACGATTAGCAAAGGACGATACCGGGGGAATTCGCCCGCGTCCTAGGAAAGGGGACGGAAGTCCGATCCACGCTACCCTCCGAGGAGGACTACGACAGCGGAGTCTCCAACGGGCCCTTGTAAATGGGCCCGCGACAGCAATTAAACAATTCAAATCAAATTAATTGCGCGCGAAGCGCTAAAGCGCCGCGGATCTCGCGAGGCGCTAGGACCTCTTGCGTGCCGTGTCCTGATTGGCCGCGGGGCTGCGCACCCCAGTAAGCGGTCATTGACGCCGCTATCGACCCCGGGCCGCGAGATCCCGGGATCATTCTGGTGCGGGAGTTCGAGCTCAATAGTCGCTCTTTATTTGCTTGTCATTGTCGAGTGTGCCTTTTGTCTGTCGCCGCTATCGAGATATCTGAGAGGACGAGGCCGAGGACCATCCCCAGCAGGAGGAAGCATTATCGGTGAGGTTGCCCATCTTTCTTTGTGAGCCACGTACACGATTTCGTCCGCGTGCCGGCCGTTCTGCCGCCGTCGCCATCTTTTTCATGTTTCGCGACCGCTCAGGCCCAGTGTCGAGACGGTGATATTTCGTGCTTTTGTCGGGCGACCGGAGGCAAGCGACTGAGGAAGAACCATCGTAACGTCGGCGTTAAATTGATAAGGCAACGTTCGTCTCTCTCCGGGTTTCGGGTGTTCTGTACGTGAAGCTATCGACCGTCGAATATCGACCGCGTGCGCGAAGGATCGCGAAAGCGAATACCGCCCGTATTGTCGTACCGCTGTCCTTGCCGCGTGGAATATTCCGTAACGTATCTCAGGGCGATTTTTGATGTCGAATTGCGTGTATGTCGTCGTTAATTGTTAAGAGTGCGTATGAGCGTTTCCGGTATTTTATTGTAGTGTGAGCGTGAAAGTATTTGCGTCATTGTCGCGCCTATTACGCCGTCGCATCGAGCGTAATAAAGGATAATAGAATATTTGCGTCTTCGTCACGTTTATTGCGCCGTCGAATAACGCGTAATAAACGATAATTTGTATCTGCCGAATTAGTCACGGTGCGAGATAATTGCCAAAGTATTGAGAGTGAAATTTGAGCGGCTTGCACGGAAGAAAGAGGCGTAACAGCGGCGGAGAAAAGTCTCCGTCTGCCGTCGGCTATCGAAATTTGAGAATATCGTTCGCCTGTCGCATACGTGATCGATACGTCTTCGCAAAAGTATTTACATTCAGTATTTTCGTTATTTTCAGTATTTTCAGTATTTTCATTTATGCTGTCGAATTAGTAAGCTGTCGATTTGTTTTGCGAACTAGGAAATTGCGAGGAAAAGTCCGTTGCGATAAGTTGTCGATCTGGCTGCCGAAATTACGATATCGTTTGAGTATCATCCGCGAATATTTCCGTGCCGAAACCTTTGGTATTCCGTAAAGTCTCGCTCAGTCCTGCGAACTCCGGCCATAAAAACGGGCTCGGATAAACAACCAGATTGTCTTAGCGCTCTCGTTTTCGTTGTCGATTTCGAGCAGATTTGCTCAGAATACCGTCGTATTATTCGTGCCAGAATTAATTGTATGGTATATTTCGCTTTCGTATTTCGTTCGAATTTATTGTGAACCGTCGTTTCTTGATTTGTATGATTCGTTCTCGTTTCTCGTGGAATTAATAGCGAACCAATGTCTCTGTAAGGCATTAGTAATCTTAGTCAAATTATCGCTTCTTATTGATTGGTGAGTTATTGTTCAAAATTGAACCGTTTCTTATTAGGCAGCGTCGAGTTTTTTAATAATTAAAATTTTTTAAATTAAGAAGCTACATGAATCAACTGTTCATCGTTGAAGAAATCGGGATTCTATCTTTTACGACAAAGATGTAATAACTTTCGACGAAAATATAAGCATAATTTTTCTTCATCTAATTATTTATCAGCAGTCAATCACATCTAACACACACACACAGAGACAGACAGACACACACACACACACACACTGTTGATAAACATAAAATAAAATCGCACTCTTTTATTCTCGACGTAATTTTCTATTTAAATATATCATTAATTTTTGTAGATAGTTATGACAACTATTTTACACAATTTTTTTTAATACAGCAATTTTTTATTAAAATAATTTTTTGTAAAATAGTTCTATACAATAATGTTTTACTACTGAGATGACTCGACTTCTTTTTTTTACCTTTTTTTGAAAAGGTAATTTTTTTAGGATATCACTAATTTTTGTAGACAATTAAGAAATAACTATTTTGCACATTAACTTTGTTTAATGTAACATTTTTGTAGTTTAAATAATACTATGTCTTGTGCATAAAACAGTTTTTTACAATAACATAAAATTCTTTACAATTTAATACTTACACATGATTAACTTTTTTATACTTTTTAAAAAAGTAATTTTTGAGAATATGTTAAATATCCAAATAAATAAGCAAAGAATCTGCCACCAGCCCCGTCATTTCATTAAAATTTGACGATCTTCTCTACTTAATATACTTTTTGCAAACTTCGTAAAGTTAAAATATTAACAAAGCTACATTCTTCAATTATTATAATTCCAGGTGAAGTTCACTTTAATAAAATTTTAATTTTAAGTTTAGTTACAAACTTTCGACATTTTCAATGAAGAAAAATCGTTTCTAAATAACTTTAGAAATCTGTTATTAATGTTACTAGATAGTGTGATAGTGCAGGAGATTGCATATAGGATGAGTTTTTCGTGTACCAATTTTTTTATGTGAGGGATTACTGCCCAGGTAGCAAGCACACGTCATTTTGACGTTCCAAACTAGTCATTTTTGGTCATATGTTGTCAAAATGACTGATTATTGTTACATGACTTTATATTGACGTCTTGCTGTAATATTATTTTGACGTCATTTTTCAGTCATGAAGTGACTATTATTTTATTATGAATGTCATTAGTTAGTACATCGATCCCATAAAAAAAATCTTTGAAAATTTTTTATATGACATGACTTATTTCGCGATCAGACTTTTTATATATATATATATATACATATATATATATATATATATATTTATATATATTTATATTTATATATTTATTTATTTATATTTATATTTATTATATTATATTTATGAAATAGAGAGATGAATTGAATAGTTTAATATTACTGGCAATAACGAAAGGAATATTACTGAGATATTACTGAAATAGTCAAAATTATTAACTGATTCTTTCTATAAAATATTACTGATTTACAGCGCTGTACTTACATAATAATTACTGTAATCAGTGATTATTTACTGTTTTTCAGTGATAATACACTGATTCACTTTTAGAGAGTGCTTTATTCGACAACATTATTAAATATATTATTATGCTAAGAGAAAGACGTCAAAATGCGGTACATGTCATGATGTCAGGAATCTGTGATATTAGATCGTCATTTTTACGTCATAAAAACGTCAATTCGTGACGTCAAGAATAATCAGTGAATGACCAATTTGAAACATCAAAATGACGTGTGCTTGCTACCTGGGTGATTGCAATTGCAATAAATTAATCGATACATAGGTAGCAATTATTTGGATAAGTATTACATTCGATGCATGGTCGATTCAAATAATTGACATCTATAGGTACTTTCCGATTCACACATGATGCGCATAAAGTGACAGAAAATGTATAATAATATGCGTAACATGAACTATACATTTTCTGTCACTTCATGCGCATCATGCGTGAATCGGAAAGTATATTATGTACCGATCAATTTATTCCAATTACAGTCGGTAATTTCTCGCATGATAAAAAAATTATACATCTCTCGTCGTCACGAGAACACAGCGCCTCTTTCGTCAAACGTGCGACCCGTACAAGAAAAATATGTAAAGAATGTAGCTAGCCACGACGGTGACGTTTCTTAATCAAAAAGTTTCACATTGAGACTTTGCATCGTTATATTTTTGCTTATAGAGCATATAGAGCAAAAATAAAGACACTTTCCTTGTATAAATCGAACCCAAGCAATTGATTGAACCTAATAAGAATTTGATCGATTCAGCGGTTATTGAGAACCGATAATATGCATTACTCGCAACTTAGCCATTCGCGTAAAGATACACGGTGTGTCTTGCGCCTGAGTGATGATGACTCGACTTCAAGACACTACCGTGTCTCTTGATTGATTTGTTAATTATTCACTCGTATTGTTACTTTATTTTTCTAGTAATAAACTTGTTATTTTTCTTTGTTCAAATCGCGTAATTTATTTAAGTGTTCGTCTCGCTTGGTTGTCGATTGTCGTTTTGTCTGTCGTCTGTTGGTTCCGTGAAGACTCGCATAATCAATTAACTTTCTCTAACAACCCATCCCCTCTACCGTTAGGCGAGCTAGTCGGTCCGTGGTGAAGCAGGCTATCGTTTTTAACGTCTTTCGGCTTTTCGCGAAAACTGATGCGTGAAAGACCGCATCTGGCGCCCAATTTTTCGATATATCGATACGGTCTCCGCTCCGCCGCGGCTCGCGCGAGAACGCCCTCCATCCGCCTCTGTGAAGTTGGCACCTCAACTATTGGCACCGCAAGTTTTTATGCAAGTTCTGTTTACACCCCAAATAGTTCTATAGTTCCCGATAGGTTTTAGAAAAAGTTCTGGCGATTTACTTAAAAAAATAGCATTTTGAAAATATGAGGTGCTAACTTCCCGGTAGCACCGCAACTTGCAAAAAATGTCATTTAAACTGTGGAATTCTATAGTTCTCGAAGAGTTCTATAGTTCCTGATTAATTTTAACAATAGTTCTAATTGCTAAATAATTTTAAATAATTTTTTAATATGGGAGCCAGCACCTCATCATACGATAAAAATAGTCAGAACTTTTTTGTTTTTCATTTTACAGCTTCGGACCTTAATACTTATCGATAGAACTCTTTGGGGTGCAAATAGAACTGTAATTGGAATTCCAAAATTTTGAAAAAAAAAATTTTGATCTTAGCGCGAGCACCGCATATAAGAGATCTATGGGGTGCTGGCTATTTCTTTGGTTTTTTCAACAGTTCCTGACAGTTCTCGAATAGTTCCCATCGTTTTGATAGGTTTTAACAATAGTTCCGGCCTTTAAATATTTTTTAACAATTTTTTAATCTTAGCGCGGGCACCGCATATAAGAGATCTATGGGGTGCTGGCTATTTCCTCCGTTTTTTCGACAGTTCCTGACAGTTCTCGAATAGTTCCCATCGTTTTGATAGGTTTTAACAATAGTTCCGGCCTTTAAATATTTTTTAACAATTTTTTAATCTTAGCGCGGGCACCGCATATAAGAGATCTATGGGGTGCTGGCTATTTCCTCCGTTTTTTCGACAGTTCCTGACAGTTCTCGAATAGTTCCCATCGTTTTGATAGGTTTTAACAATAGTTCCGGTCTTTAAATATTTTTTAACAATTTTTTAATCTTAGCGCGGGCACCGCATGTAAAAGATCTATGAGGTGCTAAAAGAATTGTTTTTTACATTTATAATTTTTTTGTGCTTTTATTTTATTTTATAATTTTTTTGTATTATATTTTTTTTTATCTATATTTTATTTGACTTAGTTCAAAAAAATCTTAATAAGTCTACGTTTTTATTTTTAGAAAATAAAGTTCTTTAAAAATTAAAAGTAATTTTTTAAGAATATAAAGTAATTTAAAAATTTTAAAAATTAAGAATGTTAAAATTAAATGTTAAACTATAAAAATATTAGAACTAAGTGTTAAAATGTTAAAACTAAATGTTAAACTATAAAAATGTTAAGACTAAATATTGAAACTAAATTTTGTACTATAAAAAAACAAAATATTAAAACTAAATATGTTAACTAAATATTATAATTAAAATTATATGAACCTATAATTCTAATGTTAAAAATAAGATGATAATATTAAAACTTTAATATAATATTATATTGAAATTAAGCTATTAATTTAATATATATTTCTTTAATCGCATCTAACATATATTATCACATGTGGACTTATGATTTGACTAGGTTTTACAATGACGCGTTTCTTTTTGAGATCATCGTATTCGTACCAGTGTACACCTGCAAATGCATAAGCAATATAATGTCCGTTGTTACTATTTTTATAATGTATATAATGTACTACACCTACCAGGATATAATTTATATCATTTAAGATTATATGCTTTGCAATTGAGTTTAATTCATGTTTAATATCCAATCGTCGGTTAGTATATCTGTCATCTGTAAATATAGAAGTATCAATTATGATGTGATTACCGTAAGTAATACAATATTTTACTGAAGCATTACATGTACGACATTTGGACGGTACATTTTTTATATCATTAATAGCCCTTTGCATATGTTGTAAGCCTTCTTGTAAAAGTATATCTATATTTACATTACATGTAATTGTTTGACATGTATTTACAATATCGCATGAGCAATATTTATCGTAAACACAACTTGGTTCATTATTAAAAAGATATTCTGCTAGATGAGCAGCATTACAGTTGGCATTTAAGCGCATAATACTACGAGTATATGTAGTTATCGCATCTTTGAAGATAGGTAACTGTTGTAAAATGGAAGCCCGTTTATTATAATGTATGGAAAATAATTTTCTATGATCCAATATGGATTTTGCTAATTGGATAATATCATTTGAAGATGAGCTGAGTGCATTTCGATATGCTACATGTGTTACAATTCCACTGACAACAAGTTGTAAAATAGAATCAAAAGCACATGTTTCTTGAATATTAATTATTTGCTGACCTTGTTTTACGGGTTTGCACTTGCTACCGTTAATAATAAGTGGTAAATTAAAAGACTTATTACTTTTTATGAAGTCCCATTCAGAACATTTATCTAAATAAGATGATTTCGTTCGTTTTGTAGAAGCAGATTGTGGCATTTCTCGACATTCTTCGGCAATGTTATTTGTTAATCCGTGCCAATTTTCACAAATATTCCAAACATTACTGGAATCATTTTTCTCACCCAAATTGTCTGATTTATTCACTTCAAATGAACTTTTATTATTTATATCTACAGTGTAAGAATCAGTGTATTCAAGATCAATATTTTTTATTTCTGAAGTCTCCGATGTATATTTATATTTATTATTGTTATCTTCAGATTTTTGCTCTTCATTTATGCAAATTGTACTTATATTACTTGTATTATTTTCTTTCGAATCATTATATATAATATTTTGCTCATTTGTCAGTAATATATTAGTTGTTGTATCTTTTTCATTAGAGGCTAAGGTGATTTTTGCATCCAGCAAATCTAAATGTTGTAGAATGAATTTGTCAACTCTCATAGGAAGTTGTCCTTTGAATCCTCGATTTTTAATATCTGCAAATTCGGCTTCGACTGCAGAAGAGGTGGCAATTTCGCCAGATCTTTGAAAATGTGATCTCATCATACCAGTCCATATAGGTAAATATGGCAATAAACGTGTTTTTACTTGCTTAGCAAATTCTGGATTATAACATGCGTTTATAATGTTACCATGTTCAGATTCATTAGCGATATTTTTTGCGGATTCTAAAACAGAATTACTCCAATTTACCCAATCAATATCAGAATTTTTTTTATAAGTTTCATCATTAATTTCATTATTAAAATCATCGTCATTAGAAGATTCTATTTCTTCGTCATCATTATTAATTGCTTCTATTTTAATATTTAAATCACCTTTTATCATATTATTTAGATATTGCATTCGTGTATCAGACATTAATGGCTTTCCATTTATTGTACAAGAGCCTATAGTTTTACTTAATGCTACGCTTAATAATGATATCATAACATATTCTATTTCTGTGAAAGAATCCATTTGATAAACTTGGCTAATACAACGGAGATTAAATGCTCGCACTAATACTTTTTTTTTTACCTTTTAAACATTTCCACTTTGCTACCATATTAATTAAATGACTAACATCTAGCCTGATGTAGCAAGCTGGAAGTATATCAGTATTTCCCAAAACTGCGCTAGCGTAACATTTTTGTAAATAATCTCTAAAGTTAACGCACTTTGCAAAAACATCAGAGACAGCGATCAAAATAGCCCATCCAAAATCGGAAACAACTACTCGTGGGATAGGAGCCCCCTTAACAATAATGTTGCGTAAAAAGAAAGCAATTATTACAGCCCTATGATCGGCTGAAATCATTTGAAATACTGGTACGCTTCCATCTTTATTAACTAGTACGCATTGATATAAAAATACTGGTGGATCTTGTGATGATTCACGTTTGATTATGCTACCTGTAGCATCAATAGTTAGAAAAGCTTCTGGATCTCTTTTACATCTTGTTGTATATAAAAGCTGTTGTTCAGGGCTCCAATACATACAATAAAATGGTAATAAATTAATATTAATAATTGAGCCTGTATATTTACTGTATTTTGCGTTATTTAATAAGTTTAAAACAGGGTTACTAAATATTAAACCATGTTGTTTTAACATTTTTTCTTCTTTTGCTTTACGCAAAACAGTAGAGGAAGGAAGTATTGGAGGACTTTTATCTCCGAAATCTTTTAAGCGCTTTGCTTCTTCCCGGCGAAAAGTGATAGCCTCTTTACGCTGTTGAATCATTATATCAGTTATTATCGCACGCCGATTACCTCTCAGATATCTTTTTTTGCCAGTATGTTTTATGGAACATATATTTTTGATTTTACATTGGATGATTATATCTACATTTTCGGCTGGTATCTTGAGCAATACGCATTCGATAGTTGCAGCACATTCGGTACAATTGCCTCGAAAAGATAAATAATAACGCGCTTCATTACTTAGATGGACATTGTGCTTTTTGAACTTGATAACACAATCAAGCTTTTGTTGTTGCCATAAAATCTCTGCTATTACGTCAGTCCAACCAGGTTGCAAAACCCAATATACGCGATCATTATATAATTTTTTTACAGGCTTTATCTTTTGCCATTTTTCTGCAGATATAATAATATTAAAATTTTTGTCTAAAATTACAGAAGATACAGATGTATTTGTAATTGTAGTGTTGTCTTCCGAATAGGAAGTCTTATTAACTTCATTTATATCTGTCTCATATGATATGGTGCCAAAATGATGCTGCAATTTATCTTTATAACCGTTGCGATTCTCGCGTACAATCACATATATATGTTTTGGTGTGATATTAAAACCACGTTCACGCATTTTATTCGCGCAAAGAGTATATACAAGCGCAGAAGGTGGATATGGTTTGCCATCATCGTTAAGAATACGACATTCATCTTGTAACAAGATTTCTAAAAGAATAGATTTGTCGTACATGATGTTTAAGCAGAATTATAAGCGGAAGAAATGTTGAAATAAACAGATATACGCTGCAAAATACTGCGAAAAAAAGCTTTCTCGATGCTAATCGTGAGACGCTAAACGTGGAGTAGCCGAACAAAGCGGTAATGCTCGGTATGCTCGGTAAGCTTATATAGTCTTATCGCTGATCATTATCCCCACTAGCGGCCGGCCGCCGCCGAGCGATTAATCGCAGTACCGTACACACTAGATTTAAGAACAGGGCTGTTTGTAAAATAAAGCAGCTACAGGGATACAATGTACAGGGTAACAATAATTAAATACATACGGTAATATAAATATTAAATTTTGATAAATTAGTTTTAATATTTTGATTTTTTAAGATTTATTCTATAGATTCATTTAGAGATTTTACTTCATAACTTATTGTTGCCAGTGGAATCGTCATGCATGTAGTATATCGAAGTGCGGTTAATTTATATTTACGATGTTTTTCGATTAACTGAATCTATATTAGAATATGAAAGATTACGTTCAATATATTATAATGCAGAAGCTTAAATTTTATAAAATTTATCTTTCCGATGCCGCGGTAATATATACATATATATATATATATATATATATATATATATGTATATATATATTTATGTAGGGAGGCAGTTTTCGGGACGATTTCTGTCACGAATCGGTAGTTTTGAGGTCTTTTGGCACTTTTCAGGTCGGTCCTGAAAGCTATATATGTTGATCGGCAGTTTTGGGGACTGTCCTTGAAACTACCGTTAAGTCAATTTTTTATATAAAGTCCTTAAAACCACCGTAACATACAAAATTTTTATACTCTAAATGTAATAATTGTTATTATTTACAAGGTAAGCTTTATATAAGTTATATATATTTATAAACAGTTTAATTACAATACTAACTACTTAGAAAATCATATGTAAAGTAAATATACAGTCTCTTAATACATAACATTGATCAAGTCCTTATAACTACCGTTACAATATATATAATATATAAATAAATGGTTAAGGTAAAATTACAATTTTGGTTTACATTTTTTGGTAATTATTCGGAAAATGGTACACCTCATCGATTTTATTGCTCTTTGGATATGTTGTGGAGAAAATTATTCTGAGTAAATCTCCGCAAAAATCAAGTGGGGGACGACATTGGTTTAGGAGATATAACAAGTTAAAGTTTCAAAATTTTAATGCTTGTTGCCGCAATATCTCACCATTATACGACTCTATTTAAAAATGTAAACATGTTTAGTTTTTCAAGGGCGCGTGCTAACATTCCACAAATAAGCAGTTATATTTCACAGTTCGTTGAAAGCTTTCAACATGCGACTACACGAATTTTTAAGTGTCGTTGAGGATAAAAATAAATTAATCGATTTTCTTATTAATAGAAATGTTATTCATAAACAAATTGAATGTCCACGATGTGAAGCAACTGTGAATTTGAATCGTGACTATATGATTTTCAAATGTCATGCTGTACGATGCGAACGACGCGGACATAAGAAACGACGTAAAGTGTGGTGTAATTTTAAAGTAAGTGCGTTCCATAAAACGTGGTTTTCGAATATTCATCTGAGTATCGAAACTGCGTGTAGATTTATTGGATATTTTCTAATGATACGTCCTCCTCGACAAACGTTTCTCATGGATGAACTTAATATTCGGAGTGAGACAGTTGTAAATTGGTCAAATTTTTGTCGCGAGGTATTTGTTATTATATATCTACTTTTACAATGTAATTTTTTACATTAATATTTATTTGGTTTAACTTTTAACTTTTTTTTTAGCTTTGTCTTGATTGGCTTGAAGATAATAATGAAATGATAGGAGGAGAAGGTGTTATAGTAGAAATAGATGAAGCTAAGATTGGAAAAAGAAAATTTAACAAAGGTCGGCTTATATCAGGTCAATGGATTTTTGGCGGTTTCGAGCGTGGAACAGCAAAATTGTTTGTGGAATGTGTAGCTGATCGATCAGCAATAGTATTATTAGAAGTGATTAAAAGATGGATTAAACCTGGTACAACAATTATATCTGATTGTTGGAAAGCATATAATTGTCTTGAAATCGAGGGATTTAAACACCTTACTGTTAATCACTCTTATAATTTTGTTGATCCGGACAGTGGAGCTCATACACAAAATATCGAAAGAGCATAGAGAGATACTCGTGCTAACATTCCACGATTTGGTACTCGTCAAAATCATTATGCTGGTTACATTGCGGAATTTTTGTTTAAACGAAAATTTGAATTTACAGAACGAATAGAAGCATTTTTTTCCATTATGGCAAAACATTATCCGCCGTCACTGTAATAAAAAAGTAAATAAAATCTGTTTATTATGCTAATTATGTGTGATATCGGTGTTATACATTTGCAAAATTCACTTCTATCATTCTCTGCTTTCGGTACTAAGCGAGGTCCACCTTTACCATCCCCTGCTTTCGGTACGAAGCGAGGTCTATAATTGTACTTTTCACGCGAAGCAAGGTTCACCCCTACAAGTACACGCCCAGACTGCACATCCCCCCACCCCCCCAGCCCCCCGTTGCAAACTCCATGCAAAGGAAGATTTCACATGGGTTCGCAACGGGGGGTGGGAGGTGGGGGGTGGGGGTGGGGGGGTGTGCAGTCTGGACGTGTATTTTGTAACGCAAACATGTGCTTTTGAGAACGTAAACATGTTTACATTTTTGAATAGAGTCGTATAATGGTGAGATATTGCGGCAAGAAGCATTAAAATTTTGAAACTTCAACTTGTTATATCTCCTAAACCAATGTCGTCCCCCACTTGATTTTTGCGGAGGTTTACTCAGAATAACTTCCTCTACAACATATCCAAAGAGCGATGAAATCGGTGAGGTGTACCATTTTCCGAATATTTACCGACCCGAAAATTCCCATTTGTGCAAGTTCAATACTATCGATCTTCTACACGTGATTTAATTAAATGCCACTGATTATGAGCTTATATTACATGTTTTGCTTTATATATGATTATTAATATGTCGCACTATCAGTTTAATATTAGTGACAACTTTAGCTTTAAATATCAGTGTTTAACAATCTGTGGAACGAAATCGGTTATTTAAATGAAGAAGAAGGATTTACTGAAGGATTTACTGAAGGAAACTGAATTTAAATTCAGAACTTGAGAATAACAAATCACTATTTGTCTAAAATGGTCAGATCTCTGTCAAAGTGATCATTTAAGAAATATTAATAATTTTGGTATTTTCTTGTCGAAAACTAAACGATCTGAAAAGTGCCATTCCGTTACTATATAGACCTGAAAACTACCATTCCGTTACTATATATAGACCTGAAAATTGCCATTCCGTTACTATATATAGACCTGGAAACTGCTATTTGTATGAAAAACTTTAATAATATTGAGATGGTGTAATATACATATAAAAGTAATAAATATTTTTAAAATTTAATTATGTATCTCCTTGGTGCATCAGTTTTTTACAGCGAATTCTATATTATACTGGAATGTTCATTTTTAAATAGAAAAATATAAACTAAGAGAGAGAAAAAAACTATTTCTATCTTTTTCTAACACAGCGTAAGCGTATTATATATAGCATGTTATATATAACTAATTAAAAATAAGATAGAATAAAAAAGAAAACTTGCTACTATCTCTTCTATTTTCGTATCCGGTTTTTCACAATGCACTGATGCCAACATAGTATAAGGTTTATTGATTTTTTGTTATACATTAATTTTATTATTTTATGCACTTTTATAGAATTTTTACTTGTTTTAGTATTTACATTTTTATTTATTTATTTTTTTTTGACAATAGAAAATACAAAGAAATATTTAAAACTTGATTTAAAATCCCATGAAAAACATGAATCTTACAGATTTGAAAATATTTTAGAGATTTTAAAATTTTATACAATAAATTTAATAAAAATATTAATAAAGTAACATATTACATCTTATTACATGTCACAATAAAAAAATAATCATTTAATGATAATTATATTTTTCATAAAAGTTATTATTATTGATAGAATTTTATTTTTTTCAGGAAATATAAAAGAAATATCATTTTACTTTTTTTCAGGATATATTATAGAGATGTTGTCAAAAATGTTTTAAATTAATACTTTATGTCAAACCAAGTTTATTTATCACATACATTACATATTTTTTCTGAATCAATCAATTATATGTAATACTTTGCACAATCTTATTGCATATCATATTATCATAGTCTTATATATAACACAAAAAAAATCTTTTTTAAATTTTACAGTTTGTTTCGCAGAACAGTTAATTCGTAGATCTGACAGAAAAAATTATATTATATTTAATATAATAAAAAATAAAATTTAAAAAAAGTAAATCTTATCCGGTATAAATATTTTTTCTGGATCTATTAACTACAATATATTTTGCAATCTTATACAAAGCTATTACAAGAAAAAAAATCTCTTCTATTATAAACTTCTTTGCAATTTCACAAATACTGCAAAGAATTATTTTCTTAAAAAATAATTAGCTGCTCAAGATATTAATATAAAAAGAATAGAAATTTATAACTTGACATAAAATTTGTAAATAAATGTATTTAAATTCTATTATCTTTTTCTAATTGATAATTGTTTTTTAACTCAAAATTATAAGAACAATGATTTCCGTTATTCTCTAAAACTGGATTTGGATATAAAATTCAGTTTCCATAAATTCTTTTTGTTAAAACAACCGATTTCGTTACACAGATTGCCAACCACTGATATTCAAAGTTAAAGTGGATCATGTTAAATTAAAAATGCGTCATGCTGATAATACACTATAGAGCAAAACATTTAAAAAGGACTCCATAAAACACTTAAATCATGTGTAGAAGATCAAAAGTATAAAAGTTCTTGCTCAAGTGGCAGTTTTCGGGTTTATATATAGTAGCGAAATGGCAGTTTTCGTGTCAATATGTTGTAGCGAAATGGCAGCTTTGGGGTCCATATGTTGCAGCGAAATGGCAATTTTCGGATCGGTAATTTTCGACAAGAAAAGACTAAAATTATTAATGCTTCTTAAATGATGAGATTTGATCATTTAGGACGAACAATGATTTCCGTTATTCTCTAAAACTGGATTTGGATATAAAATTCAGTTTCCATAAATTCTTTTTGTTCAAACAACTGATTTCGTTACCCAGATTGCCAACCACTGATATTCAAAGTTAAAGTGGATCATGTTAAATTAAAAATGCGTCATGCTGATATACAGTATAGAGCAAAACATTTAAAGAAGACTCCATAAGACACTTAAATCATGTGTAGAAGATCGAAAGTATAAAAGTTCTTGCTCAAATGGCAGTTTTCGGGTTTATATATAGTAATGAAATGGCAGTTTTCAGGTCCATATGTTGCAGCGAAATGGCAATTTTCGGATCGTTAATTTTCGACAAGAAAAGATTAAAATTATTAATGCTTCTTAAATGATGAGATTTGATCATTTAGGACGAACAATGATTTCCGTTATTCTTTAAAACTGGATTTGGATATAAAATTCAGTTTCCATAAATTCTTTTTGTTCAAACAACCGATTTCGTTACCCAGATTGCCAACCACTGATATTCAAAGTTAAAGTGGATCATGTTAAATTAAAAATGCGTCATGCTGATATACAGTATAGAGCAAAACATTTAAAGAAGACTCCATAAGACACTTAAATCATGTGTAGAAGATCGAAAGTATAAAAGTTCTTGCTCAAGTGGCAGTTTTCGGGTTTATATATAGTAATGAAATGGCGGTTTTCAGGTCCATATGTTGCAGCGAAATGGCAATTTTCGGATCGTTAATTTTCGACAAGAAAAGATTAAAATTATTAATGCTTCTTAAATGATGAGATTTGATCATTTAGAACGAACAATGATTTCCGTTATTCTCTAAAACTGGATTTGGATATAAAATTCAGTTTCCATAAATTCTTTTTGTTCAAACAACCGATTTCGTTACCCAGATTGCCAACCACTGATATTCAAAGTTAAAGTGGATCATGTTAAATTAAAAATGCGTCATGCTGATAATACACTATAGAGCAAAACATTTAAAAAGGACTCCATAAGACACTTAAATCATGTGTAGAAGATCGAAAGTATAAAAGTTCTTGCTCAAGTGGCAGTTTTCGGGTTTATATGTAGTAGCGGAATGGCAGTTTTCGGGTCCATATTTTGTAGCGAAATGGCAGCTTTCAGGTCCATATGTTCTAGCGAAATGGCAATTTTCGGATCGTTAATTTTCGATAGGAAAAGACTAAAATTATTAATGCTTCTTAAATGATGAGATTTGATCATTTAGGACGAACAATGATTTCCGTTATTTTCTAAAACTGGATTTGGATATAAAATTCAGTTTCAATAAATTCTTTTTCTTCAAACAACCGATTTCGTTAGACAGATTGCCAAATACTGATGTTCAAAGTTAAAGTCGTGGATCATGTCAAACTCATAGTGCGACATGTCGATAATTAAATTTAATGCAAAATATTTAAAAAGAACTCCATGAGATATTTAAATTATATGTAGAAGATCGAAAGTATAAAAGTTCTTGCTCAAATGGCAGTTTTCGGGTCCATATGTAATGGCGAAATGGCAGTTTTCGGGTCCATATGTAGTATCGAAATAGCAGTTTTCAAATCTATACATATTTAGTAGCGAATTGGCAGTTTTCAGATCTATACACATTTAGTAGCGAATTGGCAGTATTCATGTCTACATATAATGGGATGCAGTTTTCAGGTCTGTATGTAGCAGCAAAATGGCAGTTTTTAGGTCTATTTATAGCAGTGGAATGGCAATTTTCAGATTATTTTGTTCAATATTGGAAAATGTTTAAAGTAAGATAAACCAAAACTGTAATTTTCTTTTAATCATTTATTTTTCTATATTCAAACGGCAGTTGTTAAATTCATCGAAATTTTGAGTAAAATGTTATATTAGGTATTATATTATAAGACCTGAAAACTACCCTAACGTACAATTTATTTTTAACAAAATGATACATTTCAGGACTTGCACTTTTACGAAGTTTTTACGAAATTTTTACTTAATATTGCATTTTAGTAATTTATTACATTATCAATTAATGTAATTTGTTATATTCAATTGCAAAAAACTCAAATAAAATAAATTATTTGCTTTTTTTATTGAAAAAATGAACGGTCTGAAAACTTCCTTTTCTCTAAAGAATAATTCGGTAAAATGGCAGATTTAAGGACTTATGAAAAAATCATATATAATTTATTAATTTTTTTATTTTACTATACAAAATTGATCAAAATCTACTAATTGGTATCAAATATATAGAATATAATCGTTAAATAAAAAGATACTTGCTGTTTTAATTAAAAATATAACTGACCTGATAACTGCCAATCCATACATATTTCAAAATATTTCGAAAAATATTGATTTATATCAACAAAAAAGTCTTCCAAACATAATTTACTTCATTATTATACACAAAAGTCACGTTTTTAAAACACGTCCTGAAACCTGCCTTTCTACATAAATATATATACAGACAATTACATAAAATATATCAGACAATTACATAAAATATAAATGTAAATAAATTTTTATAAAAAAAACATACAATGGGCTACTAATGATGTAAAGAATACACAATCAAAATATCATATATGTAGTGTCTTAGTAGAATATTACCTAAGATAAATATATAATAGATACATCTATATTTACAAATAACAGATATATTAAATCGCGAGACGTCTGGACATAAAAATAATCTAAATTCAATTGCGAAGCACATAGTCTTAAATGATATAAATTATATCCTGGATGTAGTACATTATATATAGTATAAAAATAATAACAACGGACATTATATTACTTATATATTTAGAGGTATACCTTGGTATACCTCTAAATATATAAGTAATATAATGTCCGTTGTTATTATTTGGTATAAATATGATGATCTAAAAACCAAACACATGATTGTAAAATCCACTCAGATCATAAATCCACATGGGATAATACATGTCAGGTGTAAATAAATAAATATATATTAAATTAAACGTTTAGTTTTAATATTTTAATTTATGAGATTTTCAAATTACATAAGACACATTATTTCCTAAAAATAAAAATATACTATTAAGATTTCATAATTAAGTTAAATAGCAAATGGATAAAATAAAATGCAATACAAATATATTATAAAATAAATAATACAAAATTAAAAAAATATATATATACGATAGGAACTATTCGAGAACTGTCAGGAACTGTCGAAAAAACGGAGGAAATAGCCAGCACCCCATAGATCTCTTATATGCGGTGCCCGCGCTAAGATTAAAAAATTGTTAAAAAATATTTAAAGGCCGGAACTATTGTTAAAACCTATCAAAACGATGGGAACTATTCGAGAACTGTCAGGAACTGTCGAAAAAACGGAGGAAATAGCCAGCACCCCATAGATCTCTTATATGCGGTGCCCGCGCTAAGATTAAAAAATTGTTAAAAAATATTTAAAGGCCGGAACTATTGTTAAAACCTATCAAAACGATGGGAACTATTCGAGAACTGTCAGGAACTGTCGAAAAAACGGAGGAAATAGCCAGCATCCCATAGATTTCTTATATGCGGTGCCCGCGCTAAGATTAAAAAATTGTTTAAAAATATTTAAAGGCCGGAACTATTGTTAAAACCTATCAAAACGATGGGAACTATTCGAGAACTGTCAGGAACTGTCGAAAAAACCAAAGAAATAGCCAGCACCCCATAGATCTCTTATATGCGGTGCTCGCGCTAAGATCAAAATTTTTTTTTTCAAAATTTTGGAATTCCAATTACAGTTCTATTTGCACCCCAAAGAGTTCTATCGATAAGTATTAAGGTCCGAAGCTGTAAAATGAAAAACAAAAAAGTTCTGACTATTTTTATCGTATGATGAGGTGCTGGCTCCCATATTAAAAAATTATTTAAAATTATTTAGCAATTAGAACTATTGTTAAAATTAATCAGGAACTATAGAACTTTTCGAGAACTATAGAATTCCACAGTTTAAATGACATTTTTTGCAAGTTGCGGTGCTACCGGGAAGTTAGCACCTCATATTTTCAAAATGCTATTTTTTTAAGTAAATCGCCAGAACTTTTTCTAAAACCTATCGGGAACTATAGAACTATTTGGGGTGTAAACAGAACTTGCATAAAAACTTGCGGTGCCAATAGTTGAGGTGCCAACTTCACAGAGGCCCTCCATCCCGGTTCCTCTGAGCGCGAGTACATTAATTTCGTTATTTTTTTTGACGGCGTTTTCGCTCCCCCGCGCACGCTCCCATCCAACATCTCGAGGAGTGTCGCGATTCATTTGAATCGAATTGAATAAACGTCGCAACATATATATGTATTACTATATTATTATATTGTATGTCATTATATTATTATATATTTTAACTTTTTGACAAAAAATTTGTCATTGTAGAACAGATGTAGGGCATTGACGTAAAATTTATTATATATTTTGTGATACTAAATGCATCATATACTATATTCTATTCACTAATCGTGGACAGATAAATAATATCTCAGTGTAAAACATTAACAGAATAAGTGATAATTGACTAATATGAATGTAAGGATTAGAATATAAGGATTACAGGAACAATCTACCAGGAACAATTAATGTATATAATTATACGATTATCAGTTGGTGATTGCACTTCTATAATAATAGATAAATTGTACGCCAATGCTATACACTGATGGTTTTACATTGCATCTGTTAAAAACGCAAATTTTTTTTCTGAAGATCACCACAGTAATCTTAGGTCTTGGAAAGTTAAGTGTCAGAGTCGCCATTAGGGTTATTCCACATAATAGATTGCAAATACTTTCGTTGCCAGTTGATATAGTTGCGGATTCATGAAGCGACAAGTTGCCTTGCTTTGATTGATCAATCCGGAATTATCAACTGGCAATGGGAATATTTGCAATCTATTGTGAAATGATCCTTAGTGTATCATTCTATCTCTCTCTTTGTGTGTGTGCGTGTGTGTGTGTGTGTAATTCTGACATAAGTATGAAAAAATAAAATACCTATAATTACGTCAACAAATTTCATGAATCTTGTTTCAATAGTATTTTTTTGGCCTCTCCATGAGAGTTTGTAAGCTAACTCATCAGTTAGAGTAAGTTTTAACGCATTCCTTACATGTTGTTCTGTGTTTTTTTCTCCTCTAGTTTTAATTAATTTTTTCTGTAAAGATTTAATTTAATTATTATATGTAAGATTTAATTTAATTATTATATTTGTGTGTTTAATTTTATTTTACATTTTTGTTTTTTATATTTAATTGATAAAAACTATACTTACATATTGCAGTAAAGATACGGAATCTTGTGTTATCAATTCATTAAATTGCTTTAGTGCCTCAGGAGTTCCAATTGATAAATTCATATTTATTTTATTTTCTTGTGAAAAATTTGAATTTACATCCAATAATAATTGTTAGATTGTAATCAACAATCGTAAAATGTTTTTCATGTCATTCTAATAAGCTCCTGTTTAAGAAATATATATATATGTATATATATATATGTATATACAGGGTGGCCCATTTTAATTTCCCCAGCCAAATATTTCGGAAAATAATGAAAAATCGAAAAAATGTTTCAGACAAAAGTTGTATGGTTTCTAGGGGGACATAAGATGGCACCATTGGTTTGATCTTGAAGAGTTATTTGAAGGTCACATGAAGGTCACCTTCAATTTCTTAAATGGAACCTACATTTTCTCATTACATATTCTTGTAGCTTATCTCGAGAGCTTTCCAAAACACTATAATAAAATATTTTTTCATTGAGTACTTTTCGAGTTATGAGGCTTGAAATCATTTCTTAATTTAACATAAATCGTAATATATCTAGTAAAATATTCATTTTTCGATTATCTTAACTTAATACTTTTATGTACAAAATAATGAGAGGAATCAATTGGTGTAAAGAAAACACATAGTTATTTTAAAAAAAAAATATGTAATTTGCAATTAACAATTACATATTTTTTCTTTGAAACAACTATGTGTTTTTTTTACACCAATTGATTTCTCTCATTATTTTGTACATAAAAGTATTAAGGTAAGATAATCGAAAAATGAATATTTTACTAGATATATTACGGTTTATGTTAAATTAAGAAATGATTTCAAGCCTCATAACTCGAAAAGTACTCAATGAAAAAATATTTTATTATAGTGTTTTGGAAAGCTCTCGAGATAAGCTACAAGAATATGTAATGAGAAAATGTAGGTTCCATTTAAGAAATTGAAGGTGACCTTCATGTGACCTTCAAATAACTCTTCAAGGTCAAACCAATGGTGCCATCTTATGTCCCCCTAGAAACCATACAACTTTTGTCTGAAACATTTTTTCGATTTTTCATTATTTTCCGAAATATTTGGCTGGGGAAATTAAAATGGGCCACCCTGTATATATATACATATCATGTTTATATATTTTATATAAATGTATATGTCTACTTAAGTAGACTAAATAAAACATGTAAAAAGCAGTAAGTAAATTATGATATATTTTATTTAATTGATGAACCAATTTTAGCACGGGGCTACGCGCAAACAATGTACGTACGTACCTAAACGCTTTACTTTTGTCATATCGCGCGTTACTTGTCTTTTCGAGATAAAGGACAACGACTCTCACGACCACTGACCAGTCTATTCCCATCAGTCGAGTGTGTTGGATGTTAACGAGAGTTTTTAATTCAGCGGCAAACGGTTATTGTACAGTTATTGTACGAGCTATTGGACAACGAAGATTTTCGAGAAAGGAAAAGTAAGTAGACTCTTTAATTATTATTTAATATAGATTTTATTCGAGTATAGTACATATTTACGTGAAATATAGAAATATTGAAATACATCGAATAAACCATGCCGAAGCATGCTTAAATTTCTGTCGCGTATTTCAAAGAGGTGCCGCCGTAAATTAATCTTACACAATGCTCATCTTTATGTTAAGAACATACAAAGAATATACGTCCTTAGAACAGAAAGAGAAGAAAGTAATATATATATGAATAATTTCCAATATATTTAATTTTTTATTAAGAATATTAAAGTCACAAGTTTCGAGATATATACGACATGTACGAATTTTTCTACATATTAGCACATGTGCCGTATATGCATTTTACTATTATTAATTATTTTATATATATTTTATTGCAATTTTTTTCTAGCAATCGAAAAATCTATTCCGATCTATTGAGGCACACGTTCTTGCGTGATCAGCAACGAGAGAATACAAGTATTAAAAAACGCAAGTATAAGTATTTTTTAATCTAGGTATAAGTATCTTTATTTCACAGTTTTTATTTTAAATATAGTAAATATTGTATAGATTTTACATAGAAATAATTAACTAACAATTGACTATGCCAAAGCGTAAATTATTTCAACAAGATATTTCGACAAGATATCGCCGTAAATTAATTCGAGAAGAGAGCGACGAATTATTTGCTTTATTTAATGAAAACTCTAGAACCAATTCGAGCATAATTTTAAATAAATCTGTCTCGGATAATGATGATCATGACGAAATTGTCAATTTTAATCGCGTTATTTCCGAAATTGAGATACAAGAAACAATACCATTTTCCGACTTAACGAACACTTCCGCATATGATTTTTTTTTAAATAATAACGTGTCTTTAGATCGAGAGGATAATGTTATAACAATGAAGGACAATATAAGAGATGAGGATAATAATTTAGAGAAAGAAAATGATGATTTTAAGACATTTTTAGTACAATGGGCTATCACGCATCGTATTTCTCATGTAGCTTTGTCGAATTTATTATCCGGTTTGAGAACAATACATCCAATTTTTTCCACTTTTCCAAAATGTGCCAAGACATTATTACGCACACCACAATCTTCTGTTATTACTGAAATGTTTCCTGGACAATATTGTCATTTTGGTATTGAATATGGCATTCTCCAATTCTTATGTAGAAACAAGAATACACCGGTTTCATCTCTCATTCAGATTCAAATTGGTATCGACGGTCTACCTATATCGCGATCAAATTCAAATCAATTATGGCCCATTTTAGGTCGAATTATGCCTCACGAGAAAGTAATTCTTATCGGTTGTTATTTCGGTAAAACTAAACCAGCGGATGCGAATGAATTTTTACAACAGTTTGTAAATGATATCAATAATCTAATTAATAAAGGCGTAACTTATAACGGGACAACATTTTCAGTATTAATACACTCTATTATATGTGATGCCCCTGCAAAATCTTTTATTATCCTTACTAAGGGACATACGGGTTATTTTAGTTGCTCGAAATGTACAATTGAAGGCGATTTTATCGCTAACAGAGTTTGTTTTCCTAGTTTTGATTATCAAATGAGAACAGACGATAGCTTTTCTAATCAAATTCAAGAAGAACATCATCTTGGTCATTCTATTCTATTAAATATTTCAAATTTTGGCATTGTATCTCACATACCATTAGATTATATGCATCTAATATGTATTGGCGTTGTTAAAAAGCTAATAAAATTATGGATAAGTGGGCCTCTAAAAACTAGATGTTTAACCTCGCGTAAAATAAAAAATGTTTCCAAATCTCTTCTTAACATTAGACATTTTATTCCTAAAGAATTTGCAAGAAGGCCACGAGAAATAGAAGATATTGCACAGTGAAAAGCAACCGAATTGAGACAATTTCTGTTATATACCGGTCCTGTTATATTACAAAACGAATTGAATTCTGATATTTTTTCCAATTTTCTCACTTTGCACATTGCTGTTCGCATTTTATGTCAGAAAAGTACAGTCGAATATATTCAATATGCGGATAAATTAATGAAACATTTTGTTAAGTGCTTTATTAAAATATACGGATCTGAATTTGCATCCCATAATATTCACGGACTTTTACATATAACTGACTGCGTAAGACAATTTGGACCATTAGACACCTTTAGTGCTTATCCGTTCGAAAATTTTATGAAAGAATTGAAATCTATTTTAAGAAAATCAGAAAAACCATTACAGCAAATTAGTAATCGTTATGCGGAGATGAATTTTTGTAAAAACAATTCTGACAATATAAATATTTCAAAAATTAATGTAAAAGCTCCACACGAAAAAGGACCATTGATATCGGATTGTTTTAGTCCACCAATTTTCAAAGATTGAATTTCCTCATTTTATTATTTCAATTAAATCTTCTGCTGATAATTGTTGTTTTATAGAAAATAATATCGTCTGTTTAGAAAATATTGCTACATCGAGTGAAGGCAATTACGTTGTAATAGGTCGTAAATTTCAAGTTGTTGAGGAACTTTATCATTATCCATGTAGTTCTGTCCGTTTGGATATATTTAAAGTCAGTAAATTATCTGCTCTTCAAGTTTGGCCTTTGGATAAAATTAGTCATAAATTTATAAAATTACCATATACAAAGAAGGATAATGAAAGAATTTTTGCAATAATACCGCTAATGAGCACCGCACAATTATAATTTTTAATATATAAATTATTATTATGCTTTATAAAATTTTAAATATTATATATATACATAATCTATATACAAGAAATAGGTTTCTTGTGCAAATAATTGAATATATATTTTGTATATGTACGTGTGTGCGTGTTTATATAATACTAATAACAAATAATTTAAGATTTCCAGAAAAATGCCGAATAAAGTATTTATCGTCGCGGAATTCTCTGATGGTATTCAAGTAATACCGAAAATGTGGCTACAAAATAAGGATTTATGCAAATATCCTTCACATTATAAGACAGATTCGAGAATTCGGAAGGCAATTGAAAAAGAGGAACCGCCGGCTTCTGATTGGTCTTCTTTTAAAATTGAACGGATTTTTGGCGAATATCGTAAGTATAAATAAAATCGCTTTTAATTATCTTTATCTTATCTTTTCGTATCAGTAATATTTGCTAATAATATTTAAAATATTTTCAGCATCCTTAGAAAAGGCCAATGAAAAAGCAAGATGGGCAATTTATACATCAGACTTGGATACTGACAAGGAAGCGAGATCTTACAGAAAAATGAGAGCGAAAAGAGTATACTCGTCCGAAAGCGAAGACGAATCATGCGCAGACACAATTTTACCATCTCCTCCATCTTCTCCAAAACGTAAGTACATAAAATGTAATATTATATTTAATATTAAATATATCTATTTATGATACATATATACAAAATTTATATTTTACATTTTTTACGTTCATATTTTATTTTGTATTAAAGGTCAGCGATTGCATGATACAGATGAAATCCCTTCATCCCTTACATATTCTGAGAAATCTATGAAAAGAAACAGCGAGTCAAACAAAACGAAGCAAAAGGTTTCAAATTCGAACTTTCAATCATTTTCGCAAGGTATATTCGTTAAATCTCTTTGTAATAATTGCATAATTATATATATATATATATATATATATATATATATGTATTGGTCTAAATATTTCATATTTATTGTAAATGTAAATTTAAAAAGTTATACATAATTTTTAGATATCACTATTAATATTGACATCAAAATTAAAAAATAAAGATATATAAAATAAAGATATATAAATAAAAATATAAAAATAAAGATATTAAAATATATAAAAGATATATAAATGAAGATATAAAAATAAAGATATATAAATATACCGTTATATATAATACATATAACATTAACAGTATATTAAAATATTAATAAGTAAAATATTAACAGTTATTTCGTAAAACATATATGTAAATTGATTCATTGTTTATCTTTTATCATAAATTTTGTACAAACATACACTCACAATTATTAATATGTATGCGTGTGCACACATGTACATTATTTTGTATATATTAATTTGTAAATTTGTTTTTGTATCATAATTTTTATGACCAATACATATATACATGGAATATATTTTCAAAAATCTTTGTCATGTCTTTGAACTTTAATTTGTGAACAATTTTTCATTATTTTATTCTAATAATTTTTACTTCATGTACTAATAATGATATAATAATATTAAATGAATACTAAATAATATATTTTTATTTTATACGTAGATGTGGATAATCGTAATAAAAAAGCGCATAGCAGTGCTGCATATGCAAGAAAAGAGGAAACTGAGGAGAATATATCAAATCAGCATATGGATGATAAAGTAGAAGAAAATGATCGAAGCATCTGTAAAGAGAAACAAGGAGAGAAAACAGATGATCCTTTAAATCATCAATCTTTACAGGACGCAATTGGTAAGTAAATATTTATCAGATATAATACATTTTGTGTAATAATAATTTTTATTAAAAAAATTAAATAATTCTATTTTCAGCATGATAAAATAAAAATTTTGCGACTGTATATAACTTACTATTTCTGAAATATTTATTTATACGTAAAAATATTCTCCACATTTAAAAATAATAGAGACATTAAATCTTTCAGTTATTCATCAAATTTTTAACATTTACAAATATATTCGAACTTATTATCATTATTAATATTTTAATATATACAATACTTTTAAATAATATTATATAACTTACAATAACAAATACACGAAAAGATATAATATAGTATATATTAATAAAAAACTAATTTAAAATGTTAAAAAATTTTTTTATATATTATTTTGGATAAAGAGCAAAATATTTTATACCGAAATAAAAATATTTCTAACAATAAGAATTTAAAGACTCCTAATATTATTAAATATAAATTTAAAATTAAAATATAGAAAATTAAAAGTATTTTTATTTAATTATTCTCTTTTTTTTTTTACTTTTTTTTACAAAGCTATGTATAATGATGTTTGGAATTTTATGTTTTAATTATGATATATGTGTGTAATTAAATATAATATTTAATTATGATATATGTGTGTAATTATATATAACATTTAATTATGATATATGTGTGTAATTGTGTGTGTGTGTGTGTGTGTGTGTGTGTGTGTATTCTATGTTTGTTTATTAAATATAATGCTATTCATATTTTTACAATGGACTATTTGAAGAGATTAACGAGAGAAATAGCTATCATTAAATATGATATGAGGCAATCACTTTCCTTGTTAGACATTTTGGTCAAAAAGACAAATACGGAAACAGAAGCGAACAAGAACACGCAGATTTCTTTTGAAGATGTTGAGACCAGATTTCCGTTAGAAACTATAGAACAATTAATGGAGGTGGAGAAGATTTTGAAACATCGTGATTCTCAACATAATGTTGCGCTAGTAAGTTAACACATATAATTTTACATTTCATTACAGTTTTAAATATTATAAATATTTTAACCAAAGAACTTTACTTAAAATATTAAACGTATAAGTATAAAAAATTTTTCTCTTTTTTTCCTAAAAGATTAAAAATTGCAAATTTGGAAGAAGATAATTCGAGAATTATATTACACATACACTTCTCTCTCTCTCTCTCTCTCTCTCTTTCTCTCTCTCTCTCTCTCTCCCTCTCCCTCTCCCTCTCCCTCCCTCCCTCTCTCTCTCTCTCTCTCTCTCTTACATTCTATATAATAAAATTATATATGTTACTTTACAGCGCGTATACATCAAATCCATAGGAGGAACCAACGTAATTGATGCCGTAAAGAGGATTTTATATAAATTATTTTTCAATAAATTCGCGGAAAAGTTCAATTGGGAAGGTCGATGCGGAAAGGAACCACTACACAAATTGGAATTAATAAAAGTGATTTTTAGTAAGTACTACATAGTAGTATTTATATATTACAATTTTTGTAAACAATTAAGAAACGTTTAAAAGTATATATTGATATATAAATAAAGAAAATATATAGTCATTTTATAATATATACGTTATTTAATATATATTTTGATGTGATTATTAACTGTATCAAATGTACAAAACTTCTGATAAATTTAATTTCAATTCTCGAGATATATAACAAGTTATCGTTTTTTTTTCACATTATTATTGTACAAATTTAACTAAATAATATTTCCAATTTTTACATTATATAATTTATTATATAATGTAAAAAGTAATTATACAATGAAATACCACGACGCACTGTATATATATTTAAAAAAAAAGTTAAAATGTAAAAAATGTTTGTGCAGACTGCGTACTTCAGAATGTCCCAGATACTGACCGTGGCAAAATTCAGCGAAGGATTATGGAATGGTTCCGACATTCAAAAGCGAGACATCAAAATGAGGAGAAACGGAAAGCACAAGGTGAAGACAGTTCTGTGGATTAATTGAGAAAGGAAAAAGTAAGGAAAGATATAAGAGGGAAAAAGGTATTTTAACAGTATCAAAAGGTATGAGAGGTATATTTTATTATTATTATTATTATTATTATTATTATTATTATTATGTGTAAGGTTTTACTGGTCACGTTCAACTATCTATAATAATACTTTTGACTTTTTGATATTATTTTTGAATTATATACTTACACATATATTTAACTTACTGCTTTTTACATGTTTTATTTAGTTTTTTTTCAGCTTTTCTTGTATTGCCAATGATGAGATGCGCTATATAAAGTTTTTAATAACTTATATCGCCAGTCTGAGGCAATCTAAAAAAAAAATTTAACTTTCAAGGTATTGGAAATAACGTCAAATAACATTAAAATATATAAATACTATATATAACTTCACACTTTTTACGGGAAGACTATGGGTGCTTTCCAATTGTTTAACACATCTTAACACAAACATACACAGGAAGGCACAAAGTGTAGCGATGTGCACGACTCAATTGGAACAAAGTTAATGTGCGACTTTCGAGTGGAGGGTTAGGATTCTTCATAACCATGTCCATCTTGATATTTTTTAATCCATGCTGAGGGTGATAGCATCGATATATAAAATGGATTAACATACATAGATGTATATATATGCATAATATTATATAATATATAAATAATATATAAATAAAATATATAAATGCATATTATATTAATATATAAATATGAATGAAAATTTAATCAGTAATATATCTAACCTGCAAATATGCAAAAGAGACAATTTTATTTTATTTATTAAATATAATAAAAAAATTAATTGTACAAAAACTCATTAATTTGAATTACTTACTTCAATGATACTTTTAATATTTTTATTGTCCATTTTTGTATTTGTATGGTGTACTTTAATGGTTGTCTTTTAATTAAAAAGGATAAAACGAAAAGAAAATTGCCAACATAATCGCCGTCAGTCTGTAACCGCATATTTCATTTGTTCCTAGAAAACAGAAGGTTACACAAGTTGACTAGTAGCCCTCGAGCTGAGTACGGATGTGTAAAGTTGTGTCGGCAGTTACGGCAATTGGAACGCGACTTGTGTCGCCGTGTGCATAAAAGTGTCTAGGAATATCTCAATTGGAAAGCACCCTATATATATATATATATATATATATATATATATATGCATATCATGTTTATATATTTTATATAAATGTATATGTCTACTTACCTTTAACATTCGCTTTTTATCTCTTAAATGAAGCTTGCATGACCATTTTCACAAGATTAATTCCTTTTTAGACATTATATTTGTCATCAATTTTCTGTTATTAAAAATAATGGCACATGATACGATTTTTCGTACTAGATGCAATGAGCTCTAATAAATTATTAAATTCGCTGCATACTGCAATTTTAGTACATTTACTAGATCACTTACGATCTAACAATAAAACGAAAAATCTCATTGTGTGCATTTAGCGCAAACATTGATATAGAACAGTTTAATGTGTAAAATATATAAGAAACATATGATATGAATGATGTTCGCTCTTTATTCGTTATATTGAACACAATTTTCTGTTTATTCTTTCGTTTATCGTGTCTTAACCATATTTTCATAATATATACTAAAAGATTTTAATTATATGTTTCAGATATCAGTGTAAACAAGTTTATGCATATATATAAATTAATAGATTCGATATTCATAAGTTTGTCCTCAATTTTTTCTTAAACACAGTTTTAAAAAACTAATACGCGGCTATTTAAAAATCATATATATATATATATATATATATATATATATATATATATATATATATGTATGTACTTATAAAATGATTTAAAGTGAGATCAAACTCTGAATACCGATCATATGTAATAATTTTCTAAATCATGTATGTATTATAAAAATTCTTATTTGTAAGCAAAGATTGCCACAGCTGATAATTCAACAAGTATCTATGTTAATATAAATTTCTGAAATTGAAATTTATCATTGGCACAAGTGCGTATGCTGTTTTCATCAGTTGCTGTAAACTTTAAAGGAGTACTGGTCTTTTAAGCATCAAATAATATTTGTAATTTTATCTTCAATTAATAAATATTTTTTACAATTTTTGATATTATTTTTATTTAGATTTATATGTTTCATCCATCCATCTTTCATGAATCCTTTATTATTGATCTATGCAACGTCACTTAGTCGTCCACCGAAGCTCCGTGAACTTTTTTTTAATAATCCGCGCAACATCCGTTAGTCATCCACTGAGGATCCGTGAACCCTCCATTAATGATCCACGAAACGTCGATTAAGCGTCCATCGAGGCTCTGTAAATTCTCTGTTAATGATTCACGCAACGTCCATTAATCATCCACAGAAGCTTCGTAAACTTTCTATTAATGATCCACGGAACATCGATTAATCGTCCACGGAGGGTCTGTGAATTCTCTATTAATGGTCCACGAAATGTCGATGAATTGTTCACCGAGGCTCTGTGAACCTTCTATTAATGATCCATGGAACATCGATTAATTGTCCATCGAGGCCTCACGAATCCTCTATTAATGTTCCACACACTGTCTGATGGATATCTTTAAAAATGTCTAATGGAGGTCCAATGGATGTACACAATGCGGAACTATGGATATTTTGTGGTCGTCCAATGGATGTCTAATAGACGTCTAGTGGAAGTTTTAAATATCCATGATAGACATCTAATGAACGTCCATTAGAGGTTTCTGTTCTATGTGGGATTATATTTATTTCAAATACTTTCACTAATTCCCTTATATACTTTGTAACGGTCGTATTTCCGGACGTTTTTCTTAGCGCGGATAGATCGCCGGTGATAGGTGTCGTTAAATGAAATACGCGGTGTGTGTGGTATAATTACGTTTATTGCGTTTGTATGAAAGTGTGTACAGAGTCGGAGTGTGTAAAGGTGTAGACGAGTGTGTGAGCGTGTGCGTGATCATAAAAGTTCGTATACAGATTGCGTGGTTCGCGTAATTAAACCGAATATTAATGCAGATTAATTTCGGCCTCGCTGTCGCACGCCGGCGAGTGTTTACTATTTCGCGAGACGGCGCGCGTTTTTGCGGCGCTTTTTCTGCGGGGAATCCCGAGATTTCGAGAATGCTTCGGTTCTCGGAATCGACGATGATTTTCGCCGTAATATTTATTTCGCGATTTAAAGTCCGCGTATAAATCGCCTATGCGCTTGAACGCGGCGGTGTTTACGCGTCCGTTTTTAGATGCGCTCACGTAATTGCATGTGATGCATGCAACGATGTTCGGTGCGTATAACCCTGGTTTTTATTCGCGAAGGATGGATTGCGCGATGCAGCTGGATCGGTAACTCCCGATCCGGGGCGGCTCAAGCTCCACCTTCCGTGAGGGTTGCAGCTGCGGATTAGGCGGATTGCACTTTTGGCGTCAGAATCGAGAACTCTCGTTCGGAGACGGAGCACGCTCCACCTCTGTCTTCAGCTCTTTCTGTGCGTTTGATAGGATTTCTCGAGGATTGCTTTTGGAAGCGTACTGCTTCAAGCGGATCGGAAAAATGTGATTAGAGTTAAAAATGTGGCCCTTTTTATACGGGCTAATTGCCCGCGTCGGCGCGTGACGGTATAACCCCTTCCGAACGGGTTTTCGGAAAACGGTACGGTCGGGCCCGTTCGGAGGGATTCGGGTAGGAGCCGAACGCGGGCTTTCGCCGGTCAACGGTTCGGGCCACATCGACTCTGTTCGGCGATGTTCGGCCGAATTTCGGTTTTCGGCAATCTTAAAACGGTGGGCGCACCGCGCCCCTGCCTCTGCCCGGCGGGTGTTCTGCCGGGCGGCAGCTTCCGGCGGATGTTATGCCGGGAATCGTAACGATGCACCGGAATGCATCGTTACAGTTGTTTTTATTGAAAAGATAGAATTGTAACATCTGGCGCCTGTGGTTGCTAGGCCTGTCTTGCCGTCTATGAGTTTTCCCCTTTTCATGTCCGGAAGGAGGTTGTAATGTGCCAGGAAGTCTGCTCCGATTATAGGCTGTCCCACGTTTGCCACTACGAATCTCCACAGGAACGCTCTCCTTAAGTTGAAATCAGGCTTGATGGTAATGGAGCCGTATGTGATGATAGGTGTGCCGTTCGCCGCGAAGAGTTCGTACGCTTATGGTCGTCTCTTGTCGTTTACTGTTGTTTGTGGAAAGATGCTGATGTCTGAGCCAGTGTCCACTAAGTACTTTGTCCTGATGTTTCGGTCTATCACGTATAGGCGGCAATGTGTCGGGCTTTCGTCATTGGCCGTTAACAATGAGTGTCCTATTCGTTTTTCTGAAATGTGCATGGCTAAGCACATCGGCGAGCTTCTGCGCCGAATCGTCGATGGTAGTAACAGAGTCCCTCTTTGGCTGGTGTCCTACTAGGGAGTCTGCCTCGTGACTAACTTCGTACACGGCTGCGTCCTCTCCGCAGCTCTTTGGCCATGTTTGTAAGCTGCTCGGTGAGAATTGCCTGCAGGGTGAGCGCTTCCATCTGCGTCGTAAGTGTATTCTGCTGGTTGCTGCTGCTGTTGCTGGCCGGAGATCTGTGGCAAGAACGAGAGCTCCACTATCGACCTCATGGATGCGGTCTGCTTGTTCTGCCACGTCTTGCTGCTTGTCGCCTTTCCTCGTTGCGAGGATTGCTTGGGTCTGCGGTGAAAGACGTCCTAGCCAGAGTGTCCGAAATAAGTCGTTGGAGAGTGTTGTTCCTGCCAGCGTTGATAGGTGTCGGAGAAACTGCGAAGGTTTTCTGTCTCCTAGCTCTTCTCTCTCCAGAAGCTGCCTGATCCGCTGCTCTTGCGAATCTGTCAGTCGTTGAATCAGCGCTTTATAGCTGAATATTTGTTGCTGGAGGGGGGATTGGTGATTACGTTTTTGATATCCCTGGCTTGTCGTGGCTCTAGTTTTGACAAAACGTAGCCATATCTGACGTCATCATCGGTGATGGCGCCTAGTGTGAACTGCCCTTCCAGCTGCGCAAACCAAAGTTCCGGGTCTTCTGGCCAAAAAGGTGGGATGCGCATTGCGATTCTATTGACGGTCTCGTCGTCTTCCACTATGATGGTACTCTCCTTCTTCGACATAGTCGTATCTCTTCCTACGTCGGCGGGTCACCAGTTTATGGGGTTGTATAGTTGCGTGTTCGTTCTATCTTAGTCGGAAGAGTATAGACTACTGGCCACAAGGTGGTGACTAGGTTTACGCTTGAATCAGTTACTCGCAGTATGGTTATCTATGTACAGTTTATTTTACACGTTTATTTACAGGGCCCTAAAAAGGGCCGTTTGTATGCACGCGTTCCCGGTATAAAATCCGCAGAGTCGCCTTTGTGTACCGGAGTGGTCCCCAGGAGCTGTCGTCGTTGTTGTTGACGTCTACCTCTGGTTTGCGGCGCTTCGGTGGCTCCGTCTGTGTGGCCGCCGTGGGCGTCTCCCAGTCGGAGTCGGACTGGGTTTCCTGGTCCGCCGTTGATTTCGGCGGCTGCGTCACCTGGACTCCTCTGTGTGTCCGGCTGATTGCAGTGGTTTGTGTCCCCTGTGTTGTTCGGTTGATCGGAGATGGAGGCAGAGGAGACAAAGTTGCCCAGGATCCGGGTGGCGATGTGTATCGTCGTATCCTGATGTTCCAGATAGCTAGCAACTCTCTTGGTGGCCTGGTGGAAGCGAGGCGGCTCCAGGTCGATTGGCTGCAGTGTCCAAGGCAGCAAGGTAAAGGACACTCTCCTCTCCGGCTCGGCAGCTGTACAGTACGATGATCGAAGTGGCCCGGGTGATCGGGGCGTCGACGCTGGTCGAGGAATGTGGCTCAGCTGGCGGCGAATGTTTTTGGAAATTTTACCTTCCAATTCCAAAAGAGGAATTACTCTAGCTGATAGACGTATAGTGTTATTGACCCTATAGTCTGTTCGAGCTGAGACTCAAATTCGGCTTGCCGTGGTCGGCCTTATATACGGGTCTCGCCGGATTTCACTTGCGCGAAGATCGGCGCCTGTATGTTCGCGCTACCGCGCACGTACTTGTGTGCCTAGGTTGCCGTGGTGACCGGACGCGTGGAGAGAGTCAACGTTATCGAGATTTATTGAGGTTCCTACCTTGATGATGTTACGGTCGCCAGCTCGTTTAACCGCCAACGAGCAAGGTTTATCCCTTGATTCGCCAGTTGGGTTGTCCTGGTTACGAGGATCCACCAGCTGAGCGCCCCTGTGTCGTCAAGATCCACCGGTTGAGAACCCCTGCGGTCCGAGGTTCCGCCCGTTGAGAACCCCTATGGTCCGAGGATCCGCCGATTGAGCGTCACTGTGTGGGATTTTCCGTGGACCGTTGTTGCGCAGTGACTGCGTCGTTGCGTCAGCCGTTCCTACACCTTTGCACGGTACACGAAACAAAGGGTAATTCGATACCCTTGTCGCCGCTACGCGTACGACAATCAAAACAGGCCTTTTTTGCCCTCGGCACAAAAAACTGCGTTCCGACACTGGTTCCTCTTTGCCGGAACGACGCCGCCAGACCGCACTGCGGATTCCGCGTCGATTTTATATTCGCGTCGTTCGCGTATTCTAACGCGCACGCTGCTTATACACGCCGTTTCGTGCATAAGTCGATCTCTCGTCCGATTTCCCGGTGATCCGTCAGTCGCCCGCGAGCCGATTCCGCGACCGATTATTTCCGCGAGTTATCGGGAATGCTAGGGGATCGGGTTACAAGAAGAAAGACCTTGTTCTTTCTGTTAAAATATGAATTAGAAAATTATATTCGAACAAAAGAATACATTCGCAAATTCTCGCGAGGAGTTACAAAATAACTTAAAATGTTTTACGTCCACGGGACGGACACAACTCGCACTTACTCATTAATTATTTAAACTTAATTAACGGTCGGAAATTTTCCATTCGCGATACCTTGCAATATTCGCGTAAACTGTGCTCAGTTTATTTTTTCGGGAACAGGTCCGGCGAGACTGCTCCCGAGCGACGCCCCGCACGCTCTTTTATACTGCATCCCCACCCTTGAGTCGTTCCAACTATTCGGACAAGCGCCGCCCACCTTTCGCTGGCGCCTGAATCATGGCTTCCGCCGCAAGTCCACCGCTATACACTTTCGTGCACTTTTCTTAATTCTAACGCTTAACTCCCTACGCTTCCGGGTGTACGCTACGTTAACCACCTCGGAGACGATCGTCCAGGAGTTCGCTCCTTGTATCTATTTACATTTTTCGTACATTTACGCTCGGATCGCGTGTTTCGCTTATCTCCGCACTTTTATGTACACTTTATTTGTTTCCGTCTTATCCGACGTTCGGATGTTCACGCTTCTCGGTTCCTAGTGTGTTTCTGTGTCATCCGCAACCGTTTGCTCGATTGCGCCTTCCAGATGCAACTCTTCGTACATCTGCACTTTTTCAACTACACTATCTACACTTTCCGCTGCGCTAGGCTGTCCGTCGCTCGGATACCTACACTTTCGAGTGTAGGGAGTGTATCTGGGTTGGACACGACTATCTGTCCAACCGCGCCTGTTTGCTGCAACCCCGTTGTGCAGCTGCACTTTTTAGCTGCCCCTATTGCACTTTTCGCAGTTCTGACGTATCCGTCGCTCGGATATTTACACTTTCGAGTGTCTCGAGTGCGTTTAGGCTGTCCGCGACTATTTGTACCGCCGCGCTTGTTTTCCGCAACCCGCGGTGCATCTACACTTTTTAACTACACCTATTGCACTTTTCGCTGTGCTGACGTATCCAACGCTTGGATATCTACACTTTTAGATGTATCGTGTATCTCTCGCTTATCCGCGATTATTTATGCAATCGCGCCTTTCAGCTGCAACCCGTTATACACGTTTGGTTGCGCTATCCGTTTCTACGTGTTTTTATGCGTTTTTACTTTATGCTACGCGTTATTTTATCTTAATTAAACAATATCTGTATGTTTTCTAATGTAGCTTTTCCTTACTAGGTTAAAAAAATCTTTTATTCGCCTTAAACATGGCAACATTGTATAAAATACTTTTATCTCTAGTGTATGCGACTTAACCGCTTAACTTAGCCTATTTTATAGTAAATATATAATGTTTTAATAACTAATTGAATGGTTATACATATCTTATAGGTTAATCCAACTTACTGCTAATGTTTAACCTAGAATACGCAATCCGCGTGTTTATAACTACATTTTTCTTTATTTTCTAGCGCTATATTACAGCTCTGCTTAACCTAAACGCTATCTGTTGTTCATCGCCAGGAAGGTCCCGGCTGAGGATCATCGAAGACGTCCTTCTTTTCCTCCATCCGTTTGAGACGGATGACGGGTATTTTGTCCCCTTTCGGACCCGTTTTATATATTATCTTGTCTGTCACCATCTTCACTGAAGATTTCAGTCTTATCCAGCTGGTCGATGACGTGCGGGAAGTATCGGCTGCTGGGCTCGTCTTTCCTTCAGCTTCCTTGCTCCGCGGTGTGCTGGCTCTCAGGGGCTGGTCAGCCTCCGGCTGCACCGTGCGGCCAGGCGCTCGGCGTTATACGCCATTACGCTTATGTGGCGTAAGGCAGGACGCCACACGCAGGATCTAAATCGTAACTCTCCAAGCAAGCGGCACGAAAATTTTCGAACACGTCCGCGAGTAGAAGAACGTCGGTCTTTAAATAGAGATCGCTGTAATCGCTCAACATTTCGACGCGAAATCGCTCTCGGACACGGTGTTGCCGGTCAGCGAGCTGTAGAAGGACTCGCGCAGCGGGCGTCTCTTGCAATCTCTCGACGCCGTCGATATACTTGCACGGAAACATAGATAGCAGCCAGGTGTGATCTTTTCCAGATCGTGATAAAAGCCCTACCAGGTCGAGTGGCATTCACTTGGACACAGTACAATTGGACACGTTTCAAATGGACGCGAAATTTTGGACACCGTACTTTTGGACACCGCTCATTTGGACACGAAAAAAATGTGCGCTGTTCACTTGGACACAGTTCACTTGGACACAGTTCATTTGGACACCGTTTATTTGGAACCCGTTTATTTGGACATCATACATTTGGACACCGTTCATTTGGACACCATTCAATTGGACACAGAAAGATGCGACCTCTTCAGTTGGACACAGAAAGATGCAATCTGTTCAGTTGGACACAGAAGGATGCAATCTGTTCAGTTGGACACAGAAAGATGCGACCTGTTCAATTGGACACAGGAATAAGCAACCTGTTCAGTTGGACACAGAAAGATGCAATCTGTTCAGTTGGACACAGTTCTTTTGCGCACAGTTTTTTTGCCCACAGTTTTATAAACCCATGTGAAATCCCAGTTTGCGTTGCAAAGTACACGCACAGACTGCACCCGCCCCCACCCCGTTGCAAACCCATGTGAAACCTCCTTTTGCATGGAAAAGTATATGTGTGCAATTAAACATGTGGGCAAAAGTAATGTGCGCAAAAGAACTGTGAGCAAAAGAACTGTAAGGAAAAAATTATGCACAAAAGAACTGTGTCCAACTGAACAGGTTGCATCTTTCTGTGTCCAACTGAACAGGTCGCATCTTTCTGTGTCCAACTGAACAGGTTGCTTATTTCTGTGTCCAATTGAACAAGTTGCATCTTTCTGTGTGCAACTGAACATGTTGCTTATTTCTGTGTCCAATTGAACAAGTTGCATCTTTCTGTGTGCAACTGAACATGTTGCTTATTCCTGTGTCCAACTGAACAGGTCGCATCTTTCTGTGTCCAACTGAACAGGTTGCATTTTTCTGTGTCCAACTGAACAGATTGCATCTTTCTGTGTCCAACTGAACAGGTTGCTTATTCCTGTGTCCAACTGTACAGGTCGCATCTTTCTGTGTCCAACTGAACAGATTGCATTTTTCTGTGTCCAACTGAACAGGTTGTATCTTTCTGTCCAAATGAATGGTGTCCAAATGAACTGTGTTCAAGTGAACAGCGCGCATTTCTTTCGTGTCCAAATTAACAGTGTCCAAATGATCTGTGTCCAAATGAACTGTGTTCAAAAAAACGGTGTCCAAAATTTCGTGTCCATTTGCAACGTGTCCAATTGTACTGTGTCCAAGTGCACCGCCCCCACCAGGTCGACGGTCATCTGCTCCCGTCATGGTCGCGTGAGAATTGTTGCGTGCATTCTCCCTGCGGGTCGGCGCTGGTTTGCCTTGTGTTGTTGGCAATTTTGGCACGCCTTACGTACGCGGCTACCTCGCGAAACATTTCGGACCAGTAGTAATGCTCGACCACCCGGGCGATAGTCTTTGCGATCCCCAGGTGTCCGGCGGTCGGGGTGTCGTGAGCCTGTTCGAGCACACGCTTCTGAATCCGGTTGTAGTACGTAGACTTTCCACTGCTCTTCCTTGGTTCCTTTCCTGGGTTTCCTTTCTTGGGTTTCCTTGAAATTGAGGCTATGCAAAATGTGTTTGTATAGCTTGCCCTCCTTGATTTTGTATTCCGGCCTTGCGATCGGATCGGCATTCACCTTCTTGAGTATTCGTCGATACCATCGGCAACGCGTGGTGCGGGCAGCACAAATCTCAGGAGAGTGCGTCCGCCACGCGGTTTAACGTGCCGCGCCGGTATTGTATCTCTAAATTGTTGGAGCTCTAGGACCCATCGTCCCAGTCGACCGGTTGGAAAATCCATCGTTGTCAGCCATTTTAGGGCCTGGTGATCCGTTATGACCGTAAAGTCGTATTCCTCGAGGAGGGATTACTACGCATTCGACGGATGCCCCACAAGACGGCGAGGCACTCTAACTCCGTTGCGCTGTAGTTTCTCTCCGCGGAGTTAAGAGTACAACTCGCGTAGGCGATAACGCGGTCGCCATCGTTATAACGCTGTGTCAATACAGCCCCGAGTCCGGTACTGCTGACGTCCGTTTCGAGGAAAAACCTTCGCGTAAAGTCCGGACAAGCGAGTATGGGGGCGGATATTAGCCGGTGCTTTAGGTTGCGGAATGCTGTCGCCTCCTCCTCCTCCCATTTTCATCGAGCGTTTTTTCGCGTTAACTTCGTTAAAGGGGCTATGGTCGAGAAATCGCCGATACTATGACGCCATCCCGAGGAATTGACGGATCTGTTTTATCGTTTTTGGTTCTGGTCAATCGGCCACGGCGCTAACTTTCTCCGGATCTGTTTGAATTCCGTCCCTTCCTATCACGTGTCCTGGATATTTCAAGTGGTAGACACAAAATTTGCACTTCTCAGGGTTCAATTGGAGACGCGCCGGAGCCTGCGGAAGGTTTCGGCGAGCAGCTCGAAATGTTCTGAGAACGTTCGACTAATGATGATTATATCGTCCAAATATACGAACACGTGAGGTTCGAGTTCCGGTCCGAGGACGGTGTCCAGTAATCGTTGAAAAGTGGCGGGCGCTGAATGCAACCCGAAAGGCATGACCCGGAATTGGAAGAGCCCTTTTCCCGGTACCGTAAAGGCAGTAATCGATCGGCTTTCGGTGGTAAGCGGCACCTGCCAATACCCGTTTTTTAGATCAAGAGTTGATAAGTAGTGGGCCCCCCTCAGTTTATCCAGAGTGGCGGCTACTTGTGATAGCGGTGCGTCGTGGTGTGTAACCTCATTGACGCGACGGAAGTCGATGCAGAATCAGGAGTTCCCATCCCTCTTTCGCACTACCACTATCGAGGAGCTCCACGCACTGTTGGAGGGTTCGATTATGCCATTCTCCAGCATCTTCTCCACTTCGCGGTCGATGATGACTTGCATGGCCGGATTTCGCGGTCGGTATCGCTGTTTGATAAATGTGGGGTCCTTCAAGCGGATACGATGCTGAGCCCTCCCGGTGGATCCTGTAATCCCGTCGAATTTCGCGAGTTCTCTTTCTAAAAAATTCTGGAGTGCCTGGCACTCCTCTGGCCGGCCAACCCTTGGGTGGCGTAGCACAGATCCCCCCTCTCCGATAGCAGAGGCGGCGGAGGAATTCTCAGCCGCAGTTTGGCTTGCATGTCGATTTCGAGGAGGAGGTCACTTTCCATTTCTGGAAGAATCGTGAAGGTGTGAATCACCCTTGTCCCTTGTATGCGGAGGGAAACGATCACGGTTCCGAGAGTGTCTGCTGGTGTGCCGTCCACCAGTAGGAGTTGTCTCGCCCCCTCCGTCTCCTTAATGACTCCTGCGGAGTGTATCGGCGGTATATTTATTCATAATGGACATCTCTGACCCGGAATCGAACCCAGGCCGTCGAATCGCTGATCTTTGATGGTCACATAAATGTGTGGTCGCGAAAGGAATCTTACACGGGGCCTTGTACGGGGGTTGCGACCGCGAGCTCCTCCACCCCTGACGCTTTTCCGGGATGCGAATGGCACTCGATGGTTAATACACCGTCCTTACCGCATTGTGAACAAAATTTCACGGCGGGGCGTCGGCACTGAGCCCTAGTGTGCTCCCGCTGCTTACAGCGCCAACAGCATTCGCGTTTGTTGCGGCGGCGACCGTGGGTGTCGATTTTTTGCGTTTCTTCATCTCCTTTCTTTCCCGTTCTATCTTCAAATTCCCTTACCTGGGCTTATAATTCGGCGATGCTCCGTATATCGTCCACCCGGACGTATGTCTTATAGTCGGGTTGTTTATGCATGTTCTCGTAAACAAGATCGAGCTGTTCTTCATGCGAAAATATCAGAGAAGTGTATCGCCCTTCAGCTCCTCGGACAACCCCTTGAGCATCTGGGGCCCCGAGACCCCATACCCGTCTCTAAGTTCGCGGAGTCTCTCTAAGAACGCGGCGGGGTCTCGACCATCGAAATGGCATCCTTATTTTCGTATCTGGTTGATCATTTTCGCGTCCGCGGAAGGACCTCCCGCCCGAGAAACGAGATGGTGTTCCGATAAATTCGGCGTAGTCACGGTGACGCCCGGAACCGGCCCTGCGCTCATTTCCCCTCTTGCGGCTCAAATTCTTCCGGATTGTCATTAATGAAATTGCTCATTCGGTGACGAAGTTCGTCCCGCAAACCGAAGTCCTCGAGGTCGTAAGCTCGCAGGATGGCCGCTAGCTGGGCCTTCGGTAGAAAGTAAATCCATCCCTTCATCTTCACACGCACGCACGCACGCACGCACGCACGCACGCACGCACGCACGCCACGCACGCACGCCACGCACGCACGCACGCACGCACGCACGCACCACGCACGCACGCACGCACGCACGCACGCACGCCACGCACGCACGCACGCACGCACGCACGCACGCACGCACGCCACGCACGCACGCACGCACGCACGCCACGCACGCACGCACGCACCGCACGCACGCACGCCACGCACGCACGCACGCACGCACGCACGGCACGCACGCACGCACGCACGCACGCACGCCACGCACGCACGCACGCACGCACACGCACGCACGCACCGCACGCACGCACGCACGCACGCACGCACGCCACGCACGCACGCACGCACGCACGCACGCACGCACGCACGCACGCACGCACGCACGCACGCACGCACGCACGCACGCCGCACGCACGCACGCACGCACGCACGCACGCCGCACGCACGCACGCACGCCACGCACGCACCGCACGCACGCACGCACCCGCACGCACGCACGCACGCACGCACGCACGCACGCACGCACGCACGCACGCACGCACGCACGCACCACGCACGCACGCACGCACGCACGCACGCACGCACGCACGCACGCACGCACGGCACGCACGCCACGCACGCCCCCACCACGCCCACGCACGCACGCACGCACGCACGCACGCACGCACGCACGCACGCACGCACGCACGCCGCACGCACGCACGCACGCACGCACCACGCACGCACGCACGCACGCACGCACGCACGCACGCACGCACGCACGCACGCACGCACGCACGCACGCACGCAACGCACGCACGCACGCACGCACGCACCACGCACGCACGCACGCACGCACGCACGCACGCACGCACGCACGCACGCACGCACGCACGCACGCACGCACGCACGCACGCACGCACGCACCGCCCACGCACGCACGCCGCACGCACGCACGCACGCACGCACGCACGCACGCACGCACGCACGCACGCCGCACGCACGCACGCACGCACGCACGCACGCCGCACGCACGCACGCACGCACGCACGCACGCACCCCACGCACGCACGCACGCACGCACGCACGCACGCCACGCACGCACGCACGCACGCACGCACGCACGCACGCACGCACGCACGCCCACGCACGCACGCACGCACGCACGCACGCCCACGCACGCACGCACGCACGCACGCACGCACGCACGCACGCACGCACGCACCACGCACGCACGCACGCACGCACGCACCACGCACGCACGCACGCACGCACGCACGCACGCACGCACGCCCACGCACCCGCACGCACGCACGCACGCACGCACGCACGCACGCACGCACGCACGCACGCACGCACGCACGCACGCACGCACGCACGCACGCACGCACGCACGCACGCACGCACGCACGCACGCACGCACGCACGCACGCACGCACGCACGCACGCACGCACGCACGCACGCACGCACGCACGCACGCACGCACGCACGCACGCACGCACGCACGCACGCACGCACGCACGCACGCACGCACGCACGCACGCACGCACGCACGCACGCACGCACGCACGCACGCACGCACGCACGCACGCACGCACGCACGCACGCACGCACGCACGCACGCACGCACGCACGCACGCACGCACGCACGCACGCACGCACGCACGCACGCACGCACGCACGCACGCACGCACGCACGCACGCACGCACGCACGCACGCACGCACGCACGCACGCACGCACGCACGCACGCACGCACGCACGCACGCACGCACGCACGCACGCACGCACGCACGCACGCACGCACGCACGCACGCACGCACGCACGCACGCACGCACGCACGCACGCACCACGCACGCACGCACGCACGCACGCACGCACGCACGCCACGCACGCACCCCACGCCACGCACGCCACGCACGCACGCACGCACCACGCACGCACGCACCCCACGCACGCACGCCCACGCACCCCACGCACCCCCGCACGCACGCCACGCACGCACGCACCACGCCCACGCACGCACGCACGCCCACGCCCACGCACGCACGCACGCACGGATATGTTTTCAGACTAACAACATGGCTTGGACAGAATTGTGGTGATTTGCACTCATAATGGCGGCATTACAATTCATAATTCATTATTATCTCGTAAAAAACACTTTTTCTTCAGATTGGCATAACTTAGCGAAAAATTATTGTATCGAGTTCCGCAAAAGCGCATTTTGAAGGGAAAATTTCGAACTTTCACGCGCTTTTTACTTCATTGAGTTACGTCAATTGCTTCACTCCACACAACTCTAGAAACTGCACGTTGTACTTATCGATTTTGCAAGTTTTCGTTCTGTCATCGACCATTAGTAAATTAAGCACGCCACTTAATCGGAATTAAAAGTTTCTCAAAGTACTGGCTTCAAGCTTTAATTTCGTTTTTTAAACACCACCGTATCATAAATATTTCCTGTTTTACAAGCGTTTGAAGTTTGGTAAATTTTTCCTAAATTTTTAGTGTACCGCTTTTTTTGCTGGGGAGTGTATATAATATTGTTTATAAGTACATTAAAATATTAACTAATACAAATATTACAAATTTTTAATTAACATAATCTATAATTAAAATATTTTACATACAAATGAAATGAAATTTTCCGGTTTGAAGCACTTTCCACTTCTAATTGTACAACATTTTCTTTGTGCATCGATTTTTTCACTTGAACACAACGCAAAAGCTCATTTTTTTGCAATATATCATACACTCTTAAGTATCCACAAATCCACAGGTATCCACTAACCTTTCACATATCTATGCCTCTAACAAACACAATATACATATGGCAGCCGCAGTTTGTAAGCCGAATATTGTCGAGTCTTAGCGGAATGAACCGATGTCAAGTAAGTGCACTCCCCGCCCGACAAACAGATCGCCCCTTGCCCATAATAACAGCTCATGCTCGGTCTATACTTTCATATGTCTATGATTGTAAGGCGTAAGACTCAAGAAATTTACCAATCACAGTCAAGTATGGCCGTGTTCCGAAATTGCTGCCAGTTTACTGCCAACACTGAAAATATATAATATACGTAACGTTCAGTAATTGCTGTACTGATAGTAATTTCAGAATACGACTTATGAAGAGAATGCTCGGCTGTGATTGGTCAATTTCTTAATGCTTAGGGCTTAAATTATCTATTGTACATCGGGATTAAAGGGTCGTCTACAATGTCCGTATAATAAGGTTGTAAATCATAAAAATCAAGAAATTAATCAATCACAGTCGAGTATTCTCATGTATGGCCGTGTTCCGAAATTGCTGCCAGTTTACTGCCAACACTGAAAATATATAATATACGTAATGTGCACTATAGAATTTGCAGTATACTGGTAATAATTTCGGGACGCGGCTTATGAAAAGAATGCTCGGCTGTGATTGAACAATTACTTAAGACTTAGAGCTTAAATAATCTGTTGTAGATCGTGATTAAAGGTTCGTCTGCAATGGCCGTAGAATAAGGTTCTAAGGCTTAAATCTCAAGAAATTGATCAATCACAATCGAGTATACTCTTAATATTTGACTGTGAATGGTCATTTTATTGAGTATTTCACCTTACATCGTTATGCTACGGCCACTGTAGAATGGCCTTTAAGCGTCTTCTACAATGAGATTATAAGGAGTAAAACTTAAGAAACTGACCAATCACAATCGAATATTCTCTTAATAGACCGTGATTGGTCAATTTCTTAAGGCTTACGCCTTAAAAACTAATTATAAACGCTACATTAAGCGTCGTCTACAATGAAATTTTAAGGAGAATTAAGGCTTAAGATTTAAGAAATTGATCAATTACTGTCAAGTATTAACAGAATATTCGATTGTGATTGGTCAACTTCTTAAGGGGTTACACCACAGTAGAAATTTCAAAAAATCGATTTTTTTTTATTGGCTTAAAAAGTCCTTTGAACCCTCTAGAATAAGAGACAAACGGTTTTATATCTGCCAGAAATCGTTTTCATTGAAATTTCGAGCTCTTTCTCGACCCCTCCCGACTGCTCCGAAACGACTACCTGCGGTAAATACGAAACTGCTTGTCGAGTACAGCATTATGTCTTACCATTCGATTTCTAACTTCTCTAATACACTAATAGATGTCGTTAGAAACATTTTCAAGCATTTTGAACACAAAATACGTTAGTACAGCGTCCTTTGCTGTTGAGAGAAGACGTAAATTTTGCGTGGAAGTTATTTGAAATCACGATTTTCTGTTGCAGTGCTAATTTTTCATTCACACGTTATTTGTAGCCTTGATATGTATGTGAGTTGAGCAATGAGTGAAAAGAAAGTGTATGCAAGCCATAAAGGCTCAAAAATATCGTATCAGACGCGGCGACGGAGCAACGTGACGAAACGACGACCGCCGAACAGATATGAAGCGGAAGAAGATTCGGCCGGTGTCAGCGCTTCGGCAAAGAAATTGAAAGTTGAGACTGACGATATCGATATACAAAGTGAATTTAGTTACCGAATTATAAACTTTTTTGCCGTTTTCTCTGCCATTTCGGAATATGTGAAGTGCAAAACGTGCAACTCTGATATAAGATTTCTCGAATCAGGTACGCGGGGTTTAGGCTTCAAAATAACTGTCTGTTGCCCGAATTGTCCAAAAGTTGAAATCCCGAGTTGTCCATTCATACGAAATGGATATGAAATTAACCGTAGGATTGTACTAACAATGCGACTATTAGGAGTGGGGCTAGCTGGAATAATGAAATTCTGCGCATTTATGGAATTGCCACGGCCTATATTCCAAAGTTGTTACGACCGTGCAGTAAATATGATTTTGATCGCTACGACAGCCGTGCGAGACTGTAGTATGAAAAAGGCAGCAGAAGATGAGAAGAAGAAAAGTGAAGAAAATGGATTGCATACGGGAATAACTGTATCTGGTGATGGTTCCTGGAGAAAACGAGGATTTTCGTCTCTTTTCGGGATCACATCATTGATTGGATGGTTTACAGGGAAAATTGTTGACATTGAAGTGAAATCGAAATACTGTAAAGCTTGCGAGCACTGGAAAAATAAATTAGATACTGCTGATTATGAAGAATGGCTCGAAACTCATGCCGATCAATGTCAGTCGAACCATGAAGGCTCATCGGGTAAAATGGAGGTAAATGCTGTCATCGAGATGTTTCAACGTTCCGAAGCTTTACACGGACTTAAATACGCAAATTATATAGGTGATGGTGACAGTAAAACTTTCAAGGGGATATTGGATGCAAAACCGTATGAAAATTTTGAAGTGTCAAAAAAAGAATGTATTGATCATGTGCAAAAACGAATGGGCACTCGGTTGAGAAATTTGAGAAAAAAAACAAAAAATCTTGGAGGAAAAGGAAAATTAACTATGAAATTAATTGATCAGTTAACAATTTATTATGGCTTGGCCATTCGACGGAATTCAAACTCGTTGGAAAATATGAGAAATGAAATCTGGGCGACATTATTTCATAAAATGTCAACTGACGAAAATCCACAGCACGAAAAATGCTCAGAGTCTTGGTGCGAATGGAAGAAGGCGCAAGCAACGGGTTCCTTAGACTCCTTTCATCATAAGCCGGCACTATCGAACGAAATTTTTGAAGCCATCAGACCAATCTACGAGGATTTGAGCCGTGACGAGTTGCTGAATCGTTGCTTGGGAGGCTATACGCAGAACAGCAACGAAAGTTTTAATTCTACAGTCTGGCACTTGGCTCCTAAAAATTATTCTAGCGGAAAGAAAATATTACAAATAGCAAGTGACATTGCTGTTTGTAATTTTAATGATGGTCTGATAAACGTTTTAAGAATAATGAAAGTGTTGGACATGAACATTGGACCACAATCCTACAACTTTTGCTTAGAGGCGGATGCTGCTCGAATACAACGTGCGGAGCGCTCTTTGACGGACGCAGCGAAAGAGGCTCGCTCCAGCATAAAAGCATCCAGGAAAGAAAACGAGGAGGAGTTTAGCAACCTGGAAGGTCAGCTTTACGGTGCTGGAATAGCAGATTAAAGGTAAAAAATTTTTAATAATCAAATTTTTTATTTTATCATGTTCGAAACACGAGTCAAAACTTTAAACGCGTTTTTCTCGAAACACGTTTTTTCAAATCGGCACGCAGCATAACTCAAGCAATTTTCTATTTTTTCACTCCAAATTAATATCACATCTTTAAAACAACATTCCGGATAGAAATACGTAGCCGATTTTCGATAAGTTAATATTTCGATTTTTTAGGTACAAGTAAGTGCCCGTTTTTTTGGTAGTAAAATGAACTTTTTTTTCAAATGCTCGCCAATTTAACAAAAATAAATATTTTCAAAATCCCCTACGTATTTCTATAGCTATACTAATGTAGTTTAAGAAAAAATTTTTTATTTTGTTCCAGATTAATATTTGCTGCACTTCTACTGCGTGCCGCGGAGCCCTTCCAAAAAAAACCGTTCCGCAGAAACGGCTGTTTGGCAGCCATTTTGTAATATTTTTTAATAAACAAAATTTTTTTTTAAACTTCAAAACATGCTTAACAACATTCTTAAAAAGAATTACCCTTTTACTTTTCCTTCCACTTAAAAAAAAATCGCAAAGAAACGTTAAATTTTCGCTCTCTACTGTGGTGTAACCCCTTAAGTCTTATGCCTTAAGTATCCTTAAAATCTCAATGTAGACAACGCTTCAAGAGTCGTCTACAATGACCGTAGCATAAGGTTGTAAGCATAGACATATGAAACTATAGACAGAGCCTTTTCACGAGGGATATTGATAATTGCATCAAGAGGGGCACTCACTTGAAGTCGACTATTTTCGGAGTGACTCGGATATGTTCGGTTGTCCGTGACTACTAAGTGATTCTCAATAGGTTATTTATTTTTTTTAGCTGAACTGGCTATACTAATTTATAGGTTATTTTGTTTTTCCAATGTGGAGTTAAAAAATAAACTTTAAATTAGTGCAGCTAGTTAAGCTGAAAAGAATAGATCTAATCTGTTATACATAAAAATGTTTAAAATTAATATTAAATATTTTGTAATACTTGCTTTAAAAAATTCCGAACCACTGATACACTCTTGCATTCTAAATATTTGACTTTTTTTTTATTAAACAAATGTATTATTTATTTAACACATTAATATATGTAACAAATTATATATTTAATATTATTTAATATTATTTTTAATATTGTATTGTTCTAAATATATCACTCTCTTCTTCAGTTAGTAGTTTCCGCTTCTGCACATCCTTTAATACATTTTTTAGTGTAAGCAATTTCTTCCGTATTTTTTTTTGTTCATATTGACTTGTAGATAACCTTCTTTTTAAAGTTTTAATTTTACTGGTATACACCTTTCGAATTCCAGTTTTTATTGGTGAGTTTATAATTCGGCCTGGAAATATACTGGTGGAACGATGTATTTGATTAGTGTTACATGAATGTGTACTCATTACATTATCTGATTCCATATTTGTTTCAATATTTTTGTCTATAATAGAATGTAATACAATTATTGTAGTATTAATATTATTAATTTACCAACATAAGCAGATACATTCATTTGTACTAACCAGCAACGTTATTATTTTTTTCAATAGTAGTGTTTTCTTGAATAGTGTTTTGATGATGTAAATCAATTTGAATTGCAGGCTGAATTTCCGTTTCAAGTAACTAAAAAAGAAATTTGTTAGTTGTTATATCTTACAATAAATATATTTAATAACTAAAATATTGATGTAATGTATATATACATACATATAAAACAGCATATTTTTTTAACTTGCGATTTGTATGATTTGGTTCATAATCCGTATTTTTAAAATGAGCAGAACAAACTGCGGCTGATTTTACTGGTTCATAATTTTCTAATTGTAAAGCTTTAAGCCATTTCTTGCGTCACTCCAGATTTTTGGGAAATCTAAAATATATAATATTGTTTATATAAGTAAATTAAAAGTTTTATAAGTACATTAAAATATTAACTAATATAAATATTACAAATTTTTAATTAACATAATCTATATTTAAAATATTTTGCATACAAATGAAATGAAATTTTCCGGTTTAAAGCACTTTCCACTTCTAATTGTTCAACATTTTCTTTGTTCATCGATTTTTGAACACAATGCAAAAGCTCATTTTTTTGCAATATATTATACACTCTTAAGTATCCACAAATCCACAGGTATCCACTAACCTTTCACATATCTATGCCACTAACAAACACAATATACATATGGCAGCCGCAGTTTGTAAGCCGAATATTGTCGAGTCTTAGCGGAATGAACCGATGTCAAGTAAGTGCACTCCCCGCCCGACAAACAGATCGCCCCTTGCCCATAATAGCAGCTCATGCTCGGTCTATACTTTCATATGTCTATGGTTGTAAGGCGTAAGATTCAAGAAATTTACCAATCACAGTCAAGTATGGCCGTGTTACGAAATTGCTGCCAGTTTACTGCCAACACTGAAAATATATAATATACGTAACGTGCACTATAGAATTTGCAGTATACTGGTAATAATTTCGGAACGCGGCTTATGAAGAGAATGCTCGTCTGTGATTGGACAATTACTTAAGGCTTAGAGCTCAAATTATCTGTTGTAGATCGGGATTAAAGGTTCGTTTGCAATGGCCGTAGCATAAGGTTCTAAGGCGTAAATCTTAAGAAATTGATCAATCACAATCGAGTATACTCTTAATATTTGACTGTGATTGATCATTTTCTTGAGTCTTTCGCCTTACATCCTTATGCTAAGACCACTGTAGAATGGCCTTTAAGCGTCTTCTTAATAATGTTAAGACTTACGCCTTAAAAACTAATTACAGACGCTACATTAAGCGTCGTCTACAATGAAATTTTAAGGAGAATTAAGGCGTAGATTTAAGAAATTGACTAATTACTATCAAGTATTAAGAGAATATTCGATTGTGATTGGTCAACTTCTTAAGTCTTACGCCTTAAGTCTCCTTAAAATCTCAGTGTAGATGACGCTTCAAGAGTCGTCTACAATGGCCGTAGCATAATGTAGTAAGGCGTAAGACTCAAGAAATTTACCAATCATAGTCAAGTATGTTCCGAAATTGCTGCCTTTTTATTGCCAACACTGAAAATATATAATATACGTACCGGGAACTATAGAATTTGCAGTATACTGGTCATAATTTCGGAACGCGGCTTATGAAGAGAATGCTCGGCTGTGATTGGACAATTTCTTAAAGCTTAGGGCTTAAATTATCTGTTGTAAATCGGAATTAAAGGTTCGTCTGCATGGCCGTAGCATAAAGTTGTAAGGCGTAAAACTCAAGAAATTGACCAATCACAGTCGAGTATTCTCGTAATATTTGACTGTGATTGTTCAATTTCTTGAATCTTACGCCTTACAACCTTATGCTACGGCCACTTAGGACGACCTTAAAGCACCGTCTACAATGGCAGTAGAATTAATGAATTAAAGCTGTAACTCAATAAATTGACCAATCACAGTCGGGTATTCTTTTAATGCTTGAATGTGATTGGTCAATTTCTTAAGTTACTGCTTTAATCCGTTAATTCTACTGCCATTTTAGACAACGTTGTTCGCGAGTAAGCGCGGATTGCTGCGACAGCGCGAGATTTTGAAGACGCGGCAGACGGATAGTCGCGAACAAAGTATTTGACACAAAACTTCACACGACACGTAATTCTTTTTTTGATTTTGATTTTTTATTTTAAACCACACAATTAATAATTTACACCAAAAAAATGTACATGTATTTTAGGCACAGAAAGAGTAAAGAAAAGTCCGAGAAAGAAAGCGGTCGACGTAATTTGCGGTTGAACAATGCGGTTTTCTAAGCGGTTTGAAATACTGCGAGCAGCGATAAGTACGAGACTTCGAAAAGTGCAAGACTTGACTTGGTCCACGCGCGGTGCCCATTATAAAGCGAGCGGATTTTGGGCCCGCTTCGACGTGGACCAATTAATTTCATAATTTAGCGGTGACACTGTTGCGGCGTGTGCCATTGGTCGTTAATGACGTCTCACGATGGATGTCGTTTGTTTTTCGTGTGCGCAATCCTTTTAGATCAGCTGATTGGCGATCAGCTGATCGTGACGCATGGGCGCGCATGCCCATGAGCGGAGTAATTTTGACGGCGGTTGACAAATATTGTCGTGTTGGTTAATATTGTCTGCGGTAATAACGCGCGTTTTTTCTGGTGGCGAAAAAAACGAAAACTCGAGCGTTCGAGGTTTTTTCCTAATAACAGATATTTCGAGAAGATTCTCGACGCCCGTTAATTTTAAATTCTCGTAATTTATTAGCGAAAAGATGCGAACTTCGATATGCGTTTTTCGAACTCGAATGTTCATTTTAATTTTGAACATCCCGCCCGCCTCGTCAGTACGTGACGAAATTTTCGAGTGTGTGCGGTTACAAACAGGTGTCGCGAACTGTGCTATTGAGAGATGTGAAATGAGTGATGAATGGAATGCGAAGTGACGTAACGAGAAGACACGTGTTAAATAGTTGTGATAAGTCTTTCGCGAGAATAAGTAGTGCGGTGTATGTGAGGTATATGAAGTGATACTGTGACTGATTTTGTGAGTGCAGTGAAAGTTGATTTTGACGCGGAGTCCGAAGAAAGAAGAGTTAATGAAGCGGCTCGGCAGTGATATAAAAAATGTGTTGATGAATGTGATAGCGCGCGGCGCGATTATCGGAAGTAGCGCACGACGGCCGTGATAAACAATTCCGTGGACGGACAATTTTGCAAAAAAAAATAAACTATGAATAAAACACGGTGCTCTGTTTCGCTCACGAATCCGGGCGTGTTGATGCTGCGGTGTCGGCTCCAGGCAGGAGGACGATCTTGATGAGAGGCCGGACAAGCTCCGAAGATGCGGTGCGTACAGTGACCACGCGCGTCACGCCGTCGTCCCCAGGATGCAGCTTGGTGATCCTAGCGAGTGGCCATCGGGTTGGTGGAGTGATGTCCGACCGCACTAGACACAGTCCGCCGACGGCGGGACTTGCTGTGTCCTTCAACCACTTTGGTCGGGAAGCCAGTGAGTTGATGTACTCCCGCGACCACCTTTCCCAAAAGTGATCGCGCATCCGTTGGAGAAGTTTCCAGCGGGACAAGAGGTTGACGTTGACGTCTGCCAGCAAAGGTTCGGGCACTGCCAGCAGAGGAGCCCCGATTAGAAAATGACCCGGAGTGAGCGCCGTTAAGTCGTCGTGGTCATCGGACAGCGCCTGAAGTGGACGAGAGTTGAGGCACGCCTCCACCTGAGCGAGGAATGTCGACATTTCCTCGAAGGTGAGGGTCGTGTCGCCTAGAACTCTTCGCAGGTGGTGTTTGGTGGACTTCACCGCTGCCTCCCAAAGCCCGCCGAAGTGAGGTGCCGCCGGCGGATTGAATCTCCACCGTATTCCATTGGACGCTGCTGTGTGGGCGATGCGCCGGCCGTCGGATGACGACGCCTGGAACAGGAGTCGCAATTCTCGGTTGGCGCCGACAAAATTTGTGCCGCAATCCGAGTAGACCTCCTCGCAGAGGCCCCGACGGGAAGTGAAGCGCCGGAATGCAGCGAGGAATGCGTCCGTGGAATAATCCGACGCGGCTTCCAGGTGTACGGCCTTGGTAGTGAGGCAGATGAAAACGGCGATGAAGCCTTTGAGCGATTTGTGTCCTCTCCCCTTGGTGGTTCGGATCAGGATCGGCCCGGCGTAATCGACTCCAGTCCGCAAGAATGGACGTGCTGGAGCGACTCGCGCCGTCGGAAGGTCGCTCATCATGGGCTGCGGCACTGCAGCCTTCCATCTTGCACACGTTACGCATCGGTGGATGACCCTCTTGACGATGGAGCGACCTCGAGGAATCCAATACCGTAGGCGGAGCAGGCCGAGGGTGAGCTGGACCCCGCCGTGGAGAGTTCGTCTGTGGTGAGCCCTGACGAGAAGATGTGTCAGCCACGAATCTGAAGGTACGATGATTGGGTGGCGCTCATCCTCTGAGAGCACTGCGTGCTTCAGCCGGCCCCCAACTCGAAGGATTCCATGGATGTCGAGGAAGGGGGTCAAATTAGCTAGCTGACCCTTGACTAACCCTTTTTTCTGTTTTAGAGCGGTGATCTCCTTGGAGAAGTGGTGAGATTGCACCAAGCGGAGCCAACGGAGCAGAGCCGCCTCCAACTCGTCGGCCGTGAGGTTGAGGTGAGCCTTGGAGCTCGGTGGGTTGCCTCTCCATCGGCAACACCAAGCTGTGACTCTCAGGAGGCGATGGAGGTCGGAGAACCTGATGAGCATCTCCGGTTCGGTTCTCCGTGCAGACGTCAAGTGAGAGGTGATTGCTCGCGTCTCCGGCGCCTCGACGTCGTGGGTGGCGTGGTTGTTCTGTGGCCAGAGCGACGGATCCTCGACGAGCCATGGGGGTCCCGTCCACCATAGAGAGTGGTTGAGAAGATCCCGTGGCTCAATCCCTCGAGAAGCGCAGTCGGCGGGGTTGACTCGTCCTGGGATGTGTCGCCATTGTGCCTCTGGAAGCTTCGTCTGGATGTGGGACACCCTGTTGGCCACGAAAGTCTTCCATCTGGAGGCATGACCCTGGATCCATTGGAGAGTCACCCGGGAATCCGACCATAAGGTGACTGGAGCTGAAACCAAGCCTAAGGTCTTGCGGAGATGGGAAGTCAGGTTAGTGACTAGCACTGCGGCGCACAATTCTAAACGCGGTAGAGACACGGGCTTAATGGGTGCAACCTTGCTTTTTGCAGCAAGCAGACTACTGATTGAAGCGGAGGAGCCCGCCACGCGGAGGTAGACGGCTGCTGCGTAACCTCGCTCCGATGCGTCAGCAAACCCGTGGAACTCAACTTGTGGCCGCTCGTCAGTATTCAGCCATCGTTTTAGCCGAAGCTGCTCCAACAGCGGAAGGTCGTCAAGGAGGCGTCTCCATAAAGTCTCATCTGTCTTAGGCAGTGGGGAGTCCCAATCCAGGTGCTTCATCCAGGCTGACTGAATGAGAATCTTGGCACGAGCAACGACTGGAGTTAACCAACCTAGAGGGTCGAAGATCCGAGCCGTCTCTGCCAAGACCTGTCGCTTCGTCAACGGTCCAGTTGCGCGAGGCTGAAGGCGGAACGTGAAGAAGTCGCTGCGGGGGTGCCATCGCAGGCCCAGCGTTGGATGAGCGTCGTCCTCCCAGTCGTGATGAGGCTGCTGGAGTTGATGCTCCCTTGGGATGTCCTCGAGGATGGTCTCGTGATTTGAGGCCCACTTCCTCAACGGGAACCCGCCCGCCATGCAGAGCCGGCGTAACTGCTTCTGCGTTTCGACTGCCTCCGACAGAGTACTGGCACCGGTGACGATGTCATCAACGTAGCAGTCGCGCCGCAGAACTACAGCCCCCTTGGGATTTCCGGGCTCTTCGTCGTCGGCTAATTGGCGAAGAGTTCTGATCGCCAGGAAAGGAGCACAGGCCAATCCGTACGTCACGGTGTTGAGCTGATACTCCTGGATGTTGTCGGTGCCTTGCCGTCTCCACAGGATCCGCTGCAAGTCTCGGTCTTCGGGGTGCACGAGAATCTGCCTGTACATCTTTTCGATGTCAGCTACGAAGACGAAACGGTGCCAACGCCAGCGAAGCAGGACATCAGCGAGAGTTGGTAGAAGGTTGGCTCCGACCAGTAAACTCTTGTTGAGGGAGTCTCCGGCAGGCGTGCACTGGGATCCATTGAAGACAACCCTCAATCTGGTGGTCTTGCTCGCAGTTCGGAGCACTCCGTGATGCGGTAAGTAGCATACTGGTGTATTGCTCACAAGCGGTGTATTGATCAAAGTCATGTGCTTCAATTTAGCATATTCTTCTAGGAAGTCGCAGTAGAGCATGTCGAAGTCATCGTCTCTGGAACGACGTCGCTCCATTGCCGCGAGAAGTCGCTCGGCGGACTTTCGTGTATGGGTGAGAGGTGGCAGAGAGCCAGCCAGCGGCAGTCGTACCTGGTACCTCCCGTCTCCTTGGCGCTCGTGAGTGCGACTGAAGATTTCTTCGCATCGTTCTTCATCTGGTGTGAGGGAGACGGAAGCAGGCTGTTCCCGTTCTTGCTCCCAAAATCTTAGAACCAGATCGTTCAGGTCTTGGTCGAGAGCACACTGGAGGGAGCTGACGACGCCATTAGATGTCACCACTCCGCAGCCTCCTGACAAGATCCACCCGAAAGTCGTCCTCTGCGCGACGGGTTGGTCCTCGCGACCCTTTCGGAGTCCATCGAGAAGGATGGAGGAAAAGACATCGGCGCCGAGGAGAAGATGAATCGGGTCTCGCTGCAGATAGTGTGGATCTGCCAAAGTGAGGCCGTGAATGTGCCTCCACGTGGTGGAGTCCCGAACTGCTGGCCCCTGGTAGGAAGACAACCTTGGAAGGACGTAGGCGACTACAGTGAGGTATGCTCCAGTCGTCTTGGACTTTAATACGAGCGTGATCCTTCCGCGCGTGGATCCTGACCGTGCTCCAACACCGATTACCGACATTGAGCAGCGAGTGCGCGCCAACCGCAGGCGCTGAGCTAAATCTTCTGAGACGAGAGACACCTCGGATCCTTGATCGAGCAGAGCTCGCACGTCGTGAGGTTGTCCTGAGCGGTCGTTGAGGATGACGCGCGCCGTGGCGAGAAGAGTCGCCTTGTGATCGTGTGCAGTGTGTGTGGTTGAAAAAGTGCTTGCCTCGTGTGTCGATGTTGGTGTCGCGTACGCGTCGTGCAACAATGTGTGGTGCCGCGATTTGCAAGTAAAGCACGTTTTGACGGACTGACATTTCGCCATCACGTGATTTCCGAGGCAATTAAAACAGAGCCCGCTTGTGTCGACGAATGACTTTCTTTCGCTCGCGGACTTGGCCTTGAACTCAGGGCACTGCATGAGTGTGTGCTTGCCCTTGCACGCGACGCACTTGGAAGCGTCGAACCCGTTCCTCACGAAGTGAGACTTAGCGGACCGTGAGGTTTCCCCAGCGTTCTTCGTGGCGTTCTTCGGTTTAGCGGCGTTTAAGGTAAGGATTCTTTTGCTCATGAAGTTTACGAGAGCCTCGTGCGTTGGCGGGTCGAGAGAATCGCTCGTGGAAGATTCCCACTCGAGACGTGTTCGCGAGTCGAACAACTCAATCACCAGGTGATTGAGGAGATCCATCCCATGCGAGTGGATGGGTCTTCCTATACTCTCCTGCGCGTTGACGGTGGCCGTGACAGCGTGATGGACGCGACTCAGCTCTTCAGCGGACTCAGACTTCATCTTTCCGACGGCAGAGAAGGTAGAGAAATTTAAACGCATGAGTTCCCTTTTATTTTCAAAATGTTTAGCCAGGATTGCCCACGCGCGATCATAATTCTCGCTTGTGACAGTTAATGACCTAATTAACTTCTCCGCAGATCCTTTGACGCAGGAGCGAAGATAGTGGAACCGCTCAATGTTTGAGATCGACGAATTTTCTCCCACGAGAGACAAGAAGAGATCCCGGAAGGAAGGCCAATCTTCATAGGCGCCTGAGAACGGCGGCAATTTTATACGAGGCAACGCGGTTTTAGGAGAAGACTCCGACTTCGGCTCGATTCGGTGTGCGACACCTGACTCGGCGCTCAGCCTGTCAGCATAGTCGCTCAACGTGCTTCGCTGAGAAACGTACGTACATTCCGCGGTGTCTACAAAGTCACTTTTGGCGTACTCACTCTCCATGTATCTGTCTTTAAGCGCCGCTCGTATCAGCTCATGTTGAGCCTCGAATTTCGCCCAGAGGTTGTCGAGGATGCTGAGGCGAGCCTGGATGGCACCTGCGGTGATGTTGGTGATGCCCATCTTCCGGAGGTTATCCACGGAGCGAGACATTCGTCCGTGGATGTCGGTCTGAGCCTCTAACAAGGCCTTCAGGTCGGCACTCATTGGTCACTTATTTGTTTGTCTGTTTCAGCACTGCACAGCACTGGAAATGTCACCCACGAAACTGCGGATGCAGATATAATCCGGCTCGAAGGACCAAAAATGTTCGCGAGTAAGCGCGGATTGCTGCGACAGCGCGAGATTTTGAAGACGCGGCAGACGGATAGTCGCGAACAAAGTATTTGACACAAAACTTCACACGACACGTAATTCTTTTTTTGATTTTGATTTTTTATTTTAAACCACACAATTAATAATTTACACCAAAAAAATGTACATGTATTTTAGGCACAGAAAGAGTAAAGAAAAGTCCGAGAAAGAAAGCGGTCGACGTAATTTGCGGTTGAACAATGCGGTTTTCTAAGCGGTTTGAAATACTGCGAGCAGCGATAAGTACGAGACTTCGAAAAGTGCAAGACTTGACTTGGTCCACGCGCGGTGCCCATTATAAAGCGAGCGGATTTTGGGCCCGCTTCGACGTGGACCAATTAATTTCATAATTTAGCGGTGACACTGTTGCGGCGTGTGCCATTGGTCGTTAATGACGTCTCACGATGGATGTCGTTTGTTTTTCGTGTGCGCAATCCTTTTAGATCAGCTGATTGGCGATCAGCTGATCGTGACGCATGGGCGCGCATGCCCATGAGCGGAGTAATTTTGACGGCGGTTGACAATAATATTGTCAGCGGTAATAACGCGCGTTTTTTCTGGTGGCGAAAAAAACGAAAACTCGAGCGTTCGAGGTTTTTTCCTAATAACAGATATTTCGAGAAGATTCTCGACGCCCGTTAATTTTAAATTCTCGTAATTTATTAGCGAAAAGATGCGAACTTCGATATGCGTTTTTCGAACTCGAATGTTCATTTTAATTTTGAACAAACGTGTTAAGCGTCTTCCACAATGAGATTTTAAGGCGTAAGACTTAAGAAATTAACCAATCACAATCGAATATTCTCTTAATACTAGACTGTGATTAATCAATTTCTTAAGTCTTACGCCTTAAGTCTCCTTAATATCTCAGTGTAATCGACGTTTCAAGAGTCGTCTACAATGGCCGTAGCATAAGGTTGTAAAGCGTAAGAATCAAAAAATTGACCAATCGCTGTCGAGTATTCTCTTAATATTTGACTGTGATTGGTTAATTTCTTGAATCTTACGCCTTACAACCTTATGCTACGGCCACTGTGGACGATCCTAAAGCATCGTCTACAACGGCAGTAGAATTAATGAATTAAAGCTGTAACACCATAAATTGGGCAATCACAGTCGAGTATTCTTTTAATGCTTGAATGTGATTGGTCAATTACTTAAATTACTGCTTTAATCCATTAATCCTACTGCCATTGTAGACGACATGTTAAGCGTCTTCTACAATGAAATTTTACGACATAAGACTTAAGAAATTGACCAATCACAATTGAATATTCTCTTAATACTAGGCCGTGATCGGTCGATTTCTTAGGATTTACGCATTAAAAACTAATCATAGACACTACATTAAGCGTCGTCTACAATGAAATTTTAAGGAGAATTAAGGCGTAAGATTTAAGAAATTGACCAATTACAGTCAATTATTAAGAGAATATTCGATTGTGATTGGTCAATTTCTGAAGTCTTACTCCTTAAGTCTCATTAAAATCTCAGTGTAGACGACGCTTCAAAAGTCGCCTACAATGGCCGTAGCATAAGGTTGTAAGGCGTAATACTCAAGAAATTGACCAATCACATTCAAGTATGGCAGGGTTCCGAAATTGCTGCCAGTTTACTGCCAACACTGAAAATATATAATATACGTAACGTGCACTGTAGAATTTGCAGTTCTGGTAACAATTTCGGAACACGGCTTATGAAGAGAATACTCGGCTGTGATTGGACAATTTCTTAAGGCTTAGGGCTTAAATTATCTGTTGTAGATCGGTATTAAAGGTTCGTCTGCATGGCCGTAAGTAGTAAGACTATGGGGATTCGAACTCTGCTCCTCTCAGGGGGGGGGGTAAGGCGCGAGAGGAACTTGGTGCGGGTATGAGTGACGTCACGCGTGGGGAAGAAGGAACCGTGGCGCGCGGTGGTTGATGTCACTCGCGTGGAAGGGGAATGCGTGGCGCGACCGATGGACGAAGGGGTCCGCGCAGTGAAGGGGGATCCGCGCGGTGAAGGGGGATTCGCGGAAAGAAGACGGTGGTGTGAGAAGGACAGCGCTACGTGTGGAAAAGGATAGTGCTATGAGTGCGACAAGGATGGCGTCATCGTTGGACGACGTATAGGTGAGAGAAGGACGACGCAAAAGTAAGTGAGCAACGAATATATGAAAGATAAAGAACGATAATATTCTAAGCCAATGCGTGTGAGAGAGACGACAATAATATCGCGAATATACTTATAACTAGCGCAAGAGAGATGTTGGACTGGGGACGTAAGGAGAGGCGCGTAAATAATCACATTTTTTTTTTAATTGATACAACATTTACTTATTAAAAATCTATATATTTTTGTCAGCACGAGAGATTACTTATTCTAAGCGCGAAAGATGAAGATAGACTTACGATTAACGCTTGAGAGAGAACGATATCACGATACTTACAACTAGCGCGAGAGAGACGCAGGGATGGGAACGCAAGGAGGGGCATGCAAATAATTAAATTTTTTTAAAAATTAAAATATAAAATTTTTTAAGTGTGTGTATTATACATATATATATATATATGTGTGTGTGTGTGTGTGTGCGCGCGTGCGTGCGTGCGTGCGTGTGTGTGTACTTAAAATTAAGATTATAATTTTTATGAATAAAATTTTAAAATATAAAATATAATAATAATAATAATATAAAATGTAAAATATAATTTTAAAAATAATAATATTGGGTGGTGCGGGGGTGGGGGGTTAGGAGGGAGCTGGGTCAGGGAGATGGCCGCTCCTGTAACAGAAAAAAAGATATTGGATTAATACAAGTGTAGTTATGATAAGATTTATAAAAAAAAATACATCTGTGCTCCCCATTACACATGTCATTGGGTGCCCGAATTTCCCCGGGCACCCAAATCTCCTCCTCTTCCCCGAAGATCCGCCGCAGATCGAAGATGTCCTCCTCGTCCTGGGGACTCTCCGGAGCGTCACCCCACATGAAGGAGAGGTTCTGTCTCCTCCACCGCCGCTCCGCCCGCACCCACTGTCGACGCCGTATGTTAACAAATCCAGGAATCTGGATTTTATCCTGGGACTGTATAAAAAAATATAATTAATATAGATATACAAATTTTTTTATAAAATAATCACAAAATCGATACTTACCTCCCAGTGGAAGGCCAGTTTAACCAATAGCACACAAAGTAGGTTGGAAAAAGCCTGCTTCCACCCCGGGCAATTCTCAAAAATGTACTCCATTTTTTTTGTTTTTTACTTTTCTCTTCTTAACTCGTGCACTCTCTGAAACTGACTTTCTGATGCGGCAACGAGGTCTCGACACGGGATTTTATAGTAGAGATGCCACCAGATTATCACCATGCCAAAAACGCATCGTAAGACAAAAGTACGCGCGGTCCCATGCAACTCAGCATAGCATAATATAATATTATATAATATTATCATATAATATATCATATAATATAATATAATATTATCATATCGCGACTTTGCGAGCAGACAAACGGTGGACGTATCATTATCGTTTTACCAAAAACGCGTCGTAAGACAAAAGTATGCATGTTCTCATGCAAATTAGCACGATATAATGTGTCAACCCCGATCAAATGGTAATTGAACGGAAACGAACTCTCGTCAAACGGTCGTCAAACGGAAATGAACAACTATCGAACGGTCATCGAATGAAAACGAACGGTAATTGAACTTCCAGCTCCGTCGATCGCAAAGAGAGAAATTACCAAACCTCTTTAGAAAAAAATAATTCTGGAATTTCGGAGGGAAGTTTCCAAACCTCGTCAGAAAATTCTAGCTCCGTCGATCGCAAAGAGGGAAATTACCAAATCTCTTTAGAAAAAAATAATTCTAGAATTTCGGAGGGAAGTTTCCAAACCTCGTCAGAAAATTCCAGCTCCGTCGATTGCAAGGAGGGAAGTTACCAAACTTCACTACGAAAATCGACACCTTATCTAAAAAGGGAAAGAAGTTCTTCGTCCGCTCTGGACCTTACATCTCTAAAGGATGGATTATTTACAGGAAAAAACGACAATAATGAATTAGAAACCTCCCATGTTATAATAAAAGACCTCATCCAAGAGGCTCAAGAACATAATTCGAACATTAGAAAAATCGAAAATTCTCGAAAAATTAATCGCAAGAATAAGCCATCTTCGAAACTTTCTACGTCCCTATGTAATAAATCTCAAGAAATAATAGATAAATTTACGCGAAAACATAAGTCTAAACACGAGGTTGACATTATAATCTCCGAGTCGCATAATTGTTTGGTACTTTCTGAGGAAACTAAGGAAGATCGACTCTCTAAAATTATTGACTTATTGCGATTAGAGCATTTAAATGGAAAAGAACAGGAAAACATAATAAAATTAATAATGAATAGTCAAGATCGTTTCCACATTCCTGGAGAGAATTTAACCGCAACTCATGTTTTGCAACATCGAATAACGACCACCAGTGATCACCCGATAAATACTCGGCAATATAGATTTCCGCAAATACATAAAGAAGAAATAAGCAAGCAGGTAGAGGACCTTCTACAGGGAGGCATAGTGAAACATTCGCAATCGCCTTACAATACGCCCATATGGATCGTGCCTAAGAAAGACGATTCTAAAGGAAATAAACGAGTGGAGAATGGTTCTTGATTTTTGAACCTTAAATGAAAAAACTATTGGAGACGCTTACCCACTACCTAATATTGTTGATATACTAGATCAACTAGGGGGAGCGCAATATTTTTCCATATGCGATCTCGCATCTGGATTTCATCAAATAAAAATGGACCCTGCCGACAGTCATAAAACCGCTTTTACGACTCCTTTCGACATTACGAATTCGATAGAATGCCTTTCGGTTTAAAAAACGCTCCGGCTACTTTTCAACGCTTAATGAATTTAGTATTAACAGGACTACAAGGCGAAGAATTATTTGTATATATGGATGACATAGTTATTTATGCCAAGTCATTAGAAGAACATGAAAGAAAATACAACGCTTTAATAGAACGTCTTCGAAAAGCTAATTTAAAACTACAGCCTGACAAGTGCGAATTTTTGAAGCCGGAAGTAACATATTTAGGACATGTAATTAGCAAAGATGGAGTAAAATCAGATCCAAAAGAATTAGAAGCTGTGAAATTATTTCCGAGACCGAAAACGACAAAAAATATTAAACAATTTTTGGACTTGCCGGATATTACAGACATTTTATACCTAATTTCTCTAAATTTGCCAAACCGTTAACATCCTTATTAAAAAACAACACAAATTTCGAATGCACATCCGAACAAGAAGAATCGTTTCAAATCTTGAAACAAGAATTATGCAAAGAACCTGTATTGCAATATGATTTCTCGAAACCATTCATATTGACTACAGATGCTTCAGGAATAGCCATAGGCGGAATCCTATCACAAGGAGAAATAAACAGAGACCGACCGATCGTATACGCGTCACGCACTCTAACAGATAACAAAGTAAAATATGACACTTATGAAAAAGAAGCCCTAGCCATAGTTTATTGCGTAATTATTATTGCGTAAAATATTTCAGACCATATTTATACGGAAGAAAATTTACTTTAGTTACTGACCATAAACCTTTAACGTGGTTCAAGAATGCACAAGACGCAAACATGCGAATACTACGCTGGAGACTGAAACTATCAGAGTACGATCATGATGTTGTATACAAAGTCGGAAAAATTAACGTAAATGCAGATGCACTATCACGGAATCCTGTAAATATCATGGAAACAAAATGTAATATCATAAAAAATAAACCACTGAATCCTAATAATCCGCAAGATGCAGAAAAAATTTCTAGGATGTTGGAAAAATTTGACGACGAGGAAGAAAGCGAAGACGACGATTTTCATTTATATCTTTCAGACACTGAAACAGATGAACCGTTTTATGACCATACTAATGCCACATCATCTACCGAAGAAAATGAACCACCACCATCTAAACGAGATCGAATACAAACCCGAAGCCAAACTATAAACTAAAAGGAATAAAATAAAAATTTCCAAGATATCGAAAGAAGAACAAACCCATCAGATAAAGACGAAGATAAGGAAGAAGAAGAGGAAGAAGAAGAAGACGAAGAGGAAATTATCAATCTAAATTTACGGAAAGCAAGAACAAAATCTATCCAAAACAAAAGTAATGTCATAGAAAGTCGCGAATTATTATTCTTACGAAAAGATAATGTAATGTATTTTGTTGACACCAACGGAAAACCTTTAGACTCACGCAAAAACTCTTTGAACGGAATAGTCTGCCAAATCTTGGGTCCCTTATTCTAAGCAAACCTAAAGCCATAAAATATAAAAACTACTACCACATAGCTCTGCCTATTATAGAAGGATAACAGGAGGGTCCTACAATGACTTTAAACCAAATATCAATCACCGTAAATAATCTACGCGACATCATACAAGATTTAAAATTAGAAACAATTAGTATTGCAAAAACGGAAACAATTAATAACGTACCATGGAATAATATTAAATCACTACTTCTGTCAACATTCGTTAATATACCCGTTAAATTGATATGTAATGGATTAGTCAAATATCCACCTAAAGATTTACGAACTGTCATTATTGGAGAGATGCATTGCTTATTCACAGGAGGACACCGAGGCGTTACGAAGACCTACAACAGAATAAAACATAATTATTATTGGGAGAACTTGAAAGCCGACGTTCAAAGATACATCCAGCAATGTTTACAATGTCAACTCAAAAAACTCGTTCGAGTCAAAACTAAACAGCCTATGATAATTACAGACACACCAGGATCTTCTTTCGACAAGGTCGCTATGGATATCGTAGGACCATTACCGAAAACCGAGAGAGGCAACGAATATATTTTAACGCTACAAGATCAATTAACAAAATATTGTATGGGAATACCGCTACTAAATCAGACTTCCGAGACCATCGCAGAAGCTTTCGTAGATCGATTCATTTGCGTGCTCGGAGCACCAAAGGCGATATTAACAGATCAAGGACGAAATTTTATTAGCGAATTACTGAAAAAGATTGCTAAACTATTTAAAATTCGCAAGTTTCGAACAAAAGCTTTCCATCCTCAATCGAGCGGATCTTTAGAGAGATCTCATCATGCATTAGGAGAATATTTAAAACAATATGCAAACGAACAAAAACAGTGGGACCGATGGGTTGGTCTTGCAATGTTCAATTACAACACTAGCGTATATGAAGCAACTCCATACGAATTAGTTTTTGGTAAAATAGCAAGAATTCCATCCAACGAACCTCTTACTTCAGAAGATAAACTAGCAAGCTACGATGAATACTTAGTAAATCTCGTCACACAACTTCACACTATTCAGGGAAATGCTCGCGATAATGTTATTCAAGCAAAAACTAAATCAAAAAATCATTACGACAAGAAAACAAATTCGCAGACATTTAAGCCTGGAGACCAAGTATTTTTATTAAAAGGTCTTAAACCTGGTAATTCGGGGATCAATATACCGGACCTCACGAGGTTTTAGAAATTCTTAACAAAAATAATATAAAAATTAAGATAAAGAAAAATAGTCGAATAGTACATTCTAATCGCTTACGAATTTCACACATCAAGCCATCGAAAAACCAATAACTAAACAATAATTAAATACAATTTCAGATAGATCCCAGAGCCAGAAGACTAATTGCAATAATAATACTCCTAATAATGCAATTTCTTCGAACCTTCGGAATAATAGGATACGATTGTGGGTCATCATCAGCGAATCTAACGAACTTATCCTTATTAAATATAGAAGAATGCGACATCCTTCAAAAACAAGTTAATTCTAGTTCAATTTACGTGCAATTACTGCAAATTAATGATTTCACATCAACCCAAGTCATACAATGCAAAGTCGAGATTGACAGATTAATTAGAAAATGCGGAATGTTCTCTCACACTATGGATGTACATAATGGAAAATATTCATACATGGAACCAATAACCCGCCAAACTTGTAGACGTATGCATGATTACGGCAGCTATCAACTTGGAAACACATACATAACCGGTTTAAAATCAAATACAATCACCACACGCTCAGTAACGCTGGCCGGAACTGTGGATAATGACGGTAAATGTTTTGGAGGAGCATATTCCGTCTCTTACGGAACGTGGTCTGATGTCCTTGTAATAGGATCAATAAAAATTACATTACACGATTATACTGCAGATGTACGAATCAATAGTAATCAATTACAACTCAGATCGGGCATGACTTGTGAATTCAGCTCCGTAGAATGTATAGACATAGAAGGAGGAGATACATACTGGGACCCAGTTCCTGTCGGACTTTGCAAATTTTCCGACTACGGTATAATATATGAAGGATACGCCGACAAAATAATTGACAAAGAACAACGCCAAACAGTCTATTCCCTCACCGCTCAGGACATAATATTCGCTTTAACCAGCGTAGGGAGATGAAGTATGTGCATATTCATTAATACGAACAGAGCATCCTAAATTATTAATTTTCGAAACCGTACGCGGCACTGTAGTTTTTAGTAAACAAACTCGCACTTCTAACCTGGATATCTTCGCATATATGAACTCAAAATTTGTCTATGTGGAGAAATACATTCGTACTCAAATCAAGCAACTGTATCATAATATCTTGTTACAACAGTGCAATCTGGAACGAAAAATGATGCAACGCTTTTAGCTATCGCTACAGAATCTCCAGACATTTTTGCATATCACTTAATGAAAGGACCTGGATACATGGCTCTGCTGGCTGGTGAAGTAATTCATATAATAAAATGCGTCGAAATAGCACTCACTCGAACAGAGCAATGCTATAATCAATTACCAGTAACTAGAGAAAATCAAACCTATTATTTAACTCATCAAACTCATATATTATTATGCAACAAGGCACTCAGACAACATGTAATTCTTTCGCGCCCGCTATGTATCTCTTAGGAGATGCATGGTATAAATTAACATCCAAACCGGTAGACACCTTACCACCTACCATCATGAAATCATTAACAAGGCCCACATGGAAATATATCAGCCCAGGATCACTTGCCACCAGTGGAATATACACAGAAACCGACTTAAATGATCTCAGAGACCATATAATGTTCCCGGCAGAACGACCCGCACTCCTAAATACCGTAGCCCGAGGAATCATGGGAAAAACCATCTCTTTGGGGGAAGGTTCCATCTCCAACTTATTAGATAAAAATACGATCGAGAAAATAGCCTTATCTACATGGACAAAATTTTGGAGCAAATTCTTGATTTTCGAAAATATTAACGCGGGATTACTCGGCATCTATTTAGCCATAAAAACTATTAAACTAATATTAGATACAATAGTACATGAATATGCCTTGCATACAGTATACGGATGGTCGCTATATTTATTAGGGGCCATCTGGGACTCTCTAACCCATCTATTGTTACACTTAAAAACAAGACCACCATCACAAAAAAGCACCCATAGCACCAACCTCTGAGTCCCAACCCAGCAGGACGCCTGAGACGGCTCACTCCGAAAATTATACAATACCAATGCATGTTTACCCCTCTCTCTCTCCAAAGAAGCATACCTCTTATTCACTTGAAATCAAGGAATCAAAATCTTAAACAAATATAAACAATACTCTGAACCACACTCTAACACCTTAAAAAAAAGAAAAAAAAACGGAAAAATCAACCAAACTCTATCACAAGCAATTTTAACCATTCTACAGAATAAAGAAAATGGAGATCAAAAGCATCGAAACAAATTTCCTAACACGAGGACGCTTGGACGTAACAATAGTCAAGGTGGAGTCACCGCTCCTCTTCTTCGTTCAACTGAGAAACGGGGAGAAAGACTTAAAAGAATTAGATGAAGAATTAAAATTCAGGATGGTCAGGAAAGCCACCTATCTACACATCTTGCCCTTAGATTTCAAAGAAAACATGGCCGTCGCAATAAAGGATTGCAAAACTTGGCGACAGGGCATTATAAAAAGAATTAATAGGACGAACTGGATGGTCAAAATCAGCCTAGGGGACTGGGGCCGATCAATCTGGCGTATGTGCGATGTCTACCTCCTGGAGGACAGATTCAAGGAATTGCCTTGGTAAACTATAATCTGTGGCTTAGCCTACACCGGTCCTGTCCAGAACGTCCGAACCTGGCCAAAGGAAACCAAGGATCTCTGCCGACTACTTCTTGAGGGACGAAAAGGGTGGATTCATATAATCCGCCTCCTTAGTGAAGGGACAGCGCTAGTTAAGTTAAACGTAGAGGGAATACCCCCGACTACTTCATATTCTCTCCGCGATGCGCTTATTCTATTAGGCCACGCCCAACTTAGCACTACTATAGCCGTAGATGTAGTTCCTACCGTATAAAAAACGATAGAACTTTAAAGGAATATATTCCATACATTATATTATTAAGCATTATTCTATATTATTAGTTATTATCCTACGTATACACTCTATAATCATTCTTATGTTAATCGAAAAAAAAAATGTATATATATACATATATGATAAAAATAACGAAAAATAATATAAAATTTTTATATTCACTCAAGTAGAATATTCATATTCAAAAAGGGAAAAGAATGATTATATACAAATACATAAACACATGTTATACAAGAATTATAAACATTTTATAGGAGTTTTAGTTATAGAATTATCAATTCATCACAATATAAATTTTACATAAGACTGATATTCTTTTTTTTAGCACTCTAAGGAGCGCGAAAGTGGAACCGTTTTTTTTCTCTCATTAATGAATATCGCTTGATCATCAAAAAAGCCAGTTATTACCCCCCCCCCTTTTTTTCGCGGGCCTCCCAAAATGCAATTACTTGACGGACAAAGAACAAATCACAATGACTATCGCAACCTAGTTGAACTCCAGTGCGTCACTATAACAAGAGACGATGTTTTCAAGATATCAGGTTTGCAAGGAATGCTTTATGGCAATACTATCGAACTACAGACAACAGTACATGTTAGTACCACTGCATAGTTTGGTCCATTAAAATTCCAGCCGAACATCAAACAACTTGCACAATCTGTAGCATAATCTTATGAGTCAGCCCCGCATGGGCATACCTATGCCTGGAAGAATATCTACACGTCGACATGACGTACTTAGTCAAAGAATGGGGACGCCCTGTGATCACCAGATGGTTAGAAGAAAAAAAACAAACCCCTACATCAAACCCGGCCCGAGCGCCTGGCATTGTCTCGCTACTGATGATCAGGTAGTTAAAGTTATAAGAAAAGAAAAGGGAAATTCTTTTCCTTTTTGCTAATGACAAAAGTATTAATAGTAATAACGAAATGAAGTTCCATTTTCGCATTATAAGAAATCAATAATTCAACAATCTTAATAATAGAAAAAATGGCGTATTAATAACATCTATATAAATACACATGTATACAATAGTGATAGGCACGCCTCCGAAAGGCCACCCAAATACTAAGTTATAAAAATAAATGGCAAGAAAAGAATCGAGACAATTCCATTTGCAAATGTTGTGTCCTACATCCCCAACATTTGTCTAACGGCGGGGGTGTTACGTCCAGAGGAGCTCACGATTCTTTTCTTTCCCTTATCCGGTGCACATGTGCACGACTTCCGAAAATCGTTAATGATAATTAAATTGAAGTAGGATTCTCAGTAAATACTCCAGAATAACAATCAGATATTCACGGACTGATAAAAGTAGCATTTAGCTAAATAAGGCGGCAGTCAATCAGACGAATTTGATATTTCCTGATCACTAAAAAAAAACCTCACAAAATTCAAACAAGCTACAGAAAATAAAGAAAACTATTCACAAAACGCGAGTGACCGGATGTCGCGACACGCACCCGTTTTATCTCAAGGGGATAGTAAAAGTCATCCCCTTATCTCTAACAGACGCATCTTACAAAGCATAAATTACCACCACCTCCGATACTGAGAATCCTAAGTCCCCCGTTTTGGAAGATGCTCTCCTATTCGCGGACAAATGTAACAAAATTCTGATTTGTTGCATTTGTTTTAAAATGTTCATAAGTAGGGACAGGAAGGAGACCACGGAAATCTAACGAGGGTTTCTATTCGTCAACTTCCCTTATTCCTCACGCTGGGAGAGGATAATCCAAAACGATATATAAGCGCGAACTTTGGACAAATCGACACAGACATACATTCATTTTTCTTCGCTTACTAGTTCACCTCTTTACGTATTTGCTCAGTTACATTCTTACATAGTTGTTCGGTTACATACTTGCTTATCGAGTAAATGCAAAAATCTTAACCAAGGGGGCCCGGCAGCAACCACCCTCTTCAACAACTATATCCAGAATCAATTCAACGCTAATATCTCGCCATCCTCAACGCCAAGAGGGTCTAGCAATAATTTGTATCGATTTGTCCACGCTTTTCAAATAGTAAGTCTTATCTTTTATTTATTAAGTTCCTCTCCCCCCATCTTCCTTTATTGATAATAATCGCTTCCCTAGTCGAACCTTCGAGATCCGCTAGGGCTCACGCAAAGCGCCTCCGATATCGACGCAATCGTCGTACTCGCCGACTACTGGCTCGGGCTGTCGCCGACCCCTCTTTCACTCTAAATCTAAATGATATAAACATGAATCTTCCCATCACTCGAATTTTTTTGAACAATTTCCAAGGAAGTACGCGAGACTCCTCGTATCCGTCCCCTCAACCTTCTCCCCCTAATTACTCCCCGTACCTGTCTCCGGGAACTCTTCCTCCCAGCTATTGCCCAGTGTACGACACGCAACCTGATTTTCCGCAGTTATCACCCTCTCCTTCTCTACCCCACTCGCCAGTCCCAGATCCTCATCTCTTGTCTCCTCCTCCTCTTCCTCCCCCTGTTTATTCCGACATCGATCTTAGTGATCGGATCGTCTCCGAAATTCTCAGCTCGACTTATCCTCCGTACTCTCACCCCATCCTCCCGGGTCAATTCACCTTGGGCCCTGGTCCTATTCATATTCCAACTCTAAAGGCCTTTCTCCGCACCGCCCCTTCTAACATTCCCATCCCTTGCTTCACTCCCTTCACTAGATATCCCATCGCTATTCCCGTAGAATTCTTCCGGGAAAGATATCCTCCAGATTCCGACCAACCTCACCCCGTCTCGCATACACCCACACATACACACACATTCACGCTTAATACACATACACATACACACACAATCACGCTTAATGCACCAATACACATACAAACAATCACACTTAATATTGTACAAGAGCCGTAACCAAAATGTTTATGTAAGTTTTATCTTTTTTATAATGTACAATAAATTTAATTAATTTTATTTCTTTCGAATCTAACTTAAGGGGTAACACCACTGTAAACGCTCGAAAAAAACGGTTTTTTCACGAATTTTTTTGTGATGGAAGGAAAGGTGATAAGAAAAAACCTTTTAAGTATCTTGTTGGCTATATATTGAAATATAAAAAAAAAATTTTTCATCGAAAAATAATTAAAAATGGCGACGATACAATCGTTTTCGGACGTCGTTTTGAAAAAAGACGCTTCGCGGCACGCAGCATAAGTGGTGTAAATTTTGATCTGCAAAAAAAAAATTTTTTTTTAAATCTACATTAGTATAGCTAGAGAAACACGTAGGGGATTTTCAAAATATTAATTTTTGAATTTTTGGTAAGTGTTTGAAATAAAAAGTTGAAATTTCAATAAAAAAAACGGCCTTTATTTGTTTATAAAAATTGTTCAAATTAATTTATCGAAAAACCCCTACGTGTTTCTCTTAAGAATGTTGTTTTCAATGTGTGGTTAAAATTTCAAACAAAAATATTGAAAATTGTTCGAGTTATGGTGCGTGCCAATTTAAAAAATCATGTTTTGAGAAAAACGCGTTTAAAGTTTTGAAATGAGTTTTAGACGTGAAAAAATGAAAAATTCAAGTATTATAAATTTTTTACCATTAATCTGCAATCCCAGGACCGTAAAGCTGCCCTTCCAAGTTCAAAAATTCGTCCTCGTTTTCTTTTCTCGACGATTTTAGCGAGGAACGCGCCTCTTTCGCCGCATCACTCAACGAGCGCTCAGCGTACTTAATACGTAAAGCGTCGGCCTCTATGCAGAAATTGTATGCCTGAACGCCAATTTCCATGTCTAGCTGCTTCATGACTTCTAAGATGCTTGTCAAGCCATCGTTGAAGTTGCATGCAGCGATATTTACTGCAATATCGAGTACGTTTTTGCCGCTCGAGAATGTCTTGGGAGCTAGCTTCCATACGGTGGCGTTGAAACTTTCGTTGTTATTTTGCGTATAGCCTCCCAAGCAACGGCTCAGTAACTCGTCTCGGCTTAATTCCTCGTAGATAGGCTTTACAGCATTAAATACTTCTTGAGGAAGAGGCGGCTTATGAGAAAATAAATCCAGGGCACCCGTCGCTTTCGCCTTCTTCCATTCACACCAAGACTCCGAGCATTTGTCGTGCTGCGGGTTCGTATCGGTCGATATTTTGTGGAATAAAGTGGCCCATATTTCATTTTTCATATTTTCAATGGAGTCACAATTACGGCGTATAGCTAAACCATAATAAATGGTCAACTGATCTATTAATTTAGCCGTCAATTTGCCTTTTCCACCGAGTCCTTTCACTTGCTTTTTTAAATTTCGCAATCGATTGCCCATCCTTTTTTGTACGTGATCGATGCACTCCTTTTTTTTATTTCAAAATTATCATATGGCTGACTTTCCACGATGCCCTTGAAGGTTTTACTATCTCCATCACCGATATAATTTGCGTATTTAACTCCATACAAACGATCAGAGCGTGCGAACATTTCTACCATCGTGTCTACCTCCATTTTCCCAGCCGAGCCCTGGTGGTTTGCTTGGCAATCGTCCGCGTGTGTTGCATACCATTGTTCATATTCACTTGTTTCGCTTTTATTTTTCCAATATTCGCACTGTTTGCAGTATTTTGATTTTACTTGAACATCTAAAATTTTGCCAGTATGACAACCAATCAAGGACGTAATGCCGAAAAGAGACGAGAATCCACGCTTCCTCCACGAACCATCGCCAGATACAGTAATTCCTTCAAATTCTCCTTTTTTTCGGCTTTTGCGGATCTCTTCGTCTGCTGCTTTTTTCATCGAAACTTCGCGAACAGTAGCTGATGCTGTAAAATCATTTCTATTACGCGATCGTAAAATGATTGAAAAATTGGCCGCGGTAACTCCATGAAAGCACAAAACTTTAGTATGCCATTCAGCCCTACTCCGAGAAGCCGCATCGCAAGTACAATTCGACGATTGATTTCGTAAGCATTTCGTATATATTTGCAGCTTGGGATTTCAACTGCCGGGCAATTTGGGCAAACAATAACAATTTTGAAGCCGAGACCACGGGGACTTCTTTCTTGAAAACTTATGCTTGAGCCGCACGTTTTACAACGAACGTGCTCCGCAATTGCAGAAAAAACCATCAAAAAATTTATGATTCTATAGCCAAATCCATAATTAATGTCAAATTCATTACTACATTTCTCTAGTTTTTTTGTAGAAGCACTGACGCCTTCAGAATCTTTCTCGGCTTCGTATCGATTCAACGGTCGCTTTGACGAGTTGCTCCGACGCCGCGTTGGATACGATGTTTTCGAACCTTTTTTGCCCACATACACTTTATCGCTCATTTTAACTTGTTTTAATTTGACTATAGAGATTACTTATACACACGCACACTATAATTTACTGTATAAACACAGAGAAACACACAAAAAATCGCAAAAAGCCAGGAACACGTGCGTTCACTATACTAACGTATTTCTGTGTAAAAATTATTCTAGATTAAAACTCTAGCTGAAAATAGTAAGAGACATTTAGCAACCTCTAGTAGGGCATTAGAAAAGCTTGAAATCATTAGGCAAGTCGATACGTAGTACCTTCTGAGCAGGTGCGTGCGCTAATGCGAATAGTCGTTTTGGAGACGCGCGAGGCGCCTGGAAAAAACCACGAAATTTCATTCAAAAAAAATTTTTCCAGGTATAAAAGTTTTTACCTCATATTCTACAGACTTCAAAGTATTTTTTAAGCAAAAAAAAATCGATTTTTTAAAAAATCTACAGTGGTGTTACCCCTTAATCAATTCCCTCTCATCACCCACGCTCCTGAATCGCACTTGATCCCGTCCCGGGTAAAAAGGATTAAGTTCCTTTACCAAAAAGGGGAGCGTCGAGCGGGCATTCGGACCAAAAATAGAGTCAAATCGACCCTTGTCGTCGTTGACCTATCTTTGGCTCTCCCGCAAGCTCGCTCGACCCGAGACACTTGAGAATACCGAGTTAGCATAAGCAACATCGACGGATCTTATTCTTATATCCTTGTAGCATTAAGTCAGAGAAAAATATGCGAGAAAATTCCTTCTATAAGCCGAGGCTACAGGAAGTGCAACTAGAAAGAATACAACTCACCGATGTCGACACAAAAGAACCTATCGTTGTGTTAATTGATGCGGATATCGCAGGAAAGTTATTAACAGGCAAACGAAAAGAGCTTAAATGTGGAGTCGTAGCACTAGAAACGTTACTCGGATGGACTTTAATTGGAAATGTGGACAACTCACCGCAGCAAAAGGAAGACGCAACACTCATGGTCGTATCTATGTTTACATGTCAGGAAAACATTGTCGACTTGTGGAAGTTGGATACGCTGGATATTATAGATCCTAGCTTGAAAAAGACAGATGATGCACACCAAGCAAAAGTTAAAGAGAATTTTCAGCATACCATTAAGATGAATGAAGAAGGTCGATATGAAATATTTCTTCCTTGGAAGGTAGATTACTTACCACTGGTAGAAAATAAAGGATCGGCTATAAAACGACTTGAATCTACTACTAAAAGACTTAATGCTTAAAATCTTTATGATACGTACCAACAAATTTTTGAAGAATAGTTGTCCAAAGGCATTATTGAAAAGGTTCCGGAGGATGAAGTAAACTACAATGCCTACTATCTACCTCATAGAAGTGTGATCAAAGAAAATAGTACTACGAAAATAAGGCTTATATTTGACGCATCCACTTCTTGGAAAACTCCGCCGTCACTGAATCATTATCTCGAAACAAGTTCTAATTTGATTGAACAAATTCCGAGAATTCTACTACGTTTTAGACAACGAAAGATAGGAATAACTGCAGACATTTGGAGTGCTTTTTGCAAATATGTGTTTCACTTGACGATAGAGACGTATTGCGGTTTCTTTAGTGGAAGAAGACTCGTCCAGAAGAAATAGAAGTATACAGACATTGGCGAGTAATTTTTGGAGTCTCCAGCAGCCCTTTCTTCTTAGGGGCAATGATCGAATATCATTTAGACAGAGCACTACAACAAGGACAAATGGAGACAGGAATAAAAGTCATTTAACAATTAAAGAAGTCTTTCTACGTAGATAATTGCGTAATCAGTGTTAATACGCACAGCGAGGCCGTAGCATTTGAAGTTACTAGCAAGACAAATCATGGCAGAAGACAAATTTGATTTGTGAGGCTGGGAATACACGGCTCAAGAAGAAACATATAAATTGACTTTCGTACTCGGATTGCTTTGAGATAAAGAACAGGATACTTTAATGTTGACACCTACATTGTGGGAATTTTACACTACGTCACAGATTACAAAGAGAAATACTATCTGCTGCTCAAAAAGTATTTGATCCCACTAGTTTGTCTCCCTCGATATCCTTAAAATCTAAGCTGTTGTTACAGAAGCTTTGATCATGCAAAATCAGTTAGGACAAAGAAGTACCTGAAAATATTAGAGCTGATTTCGATAATTGATTGCAGCAGCTTCACTAGTTAAAGGAACTACATATTCCGCGACACGCTTTTCGTCAATGTAAACTATCTTTTCATGTGTTCGTAGATGCTAGTCAAGATGCAGTTGCCGTTTTTGCGAGGACAGAAACTCGAGAGAACATATATATTATGACGTTGCCATCTTGTCGCGCGTCAATCCGCCCCGTCAACTTTGACGGGACGTGGGCCGAGCGGCTGCGCCAGAAGCCAGATTGCGAGAACAATATCGAACTCCCCGGAGAGACGAGCGGTTTTATTGTATTTTGCGCCTTTATTGACTTTTTGTATTTTTTTGTATTAATGAAATGTCGGGCAACCCGCCGGAGAACATCCGGAAGGCGAAGATAACGTCGAAGGATTTCATGAAACGGCCTGCGACACGGCTCTCCCCGCCGGCGAGCGGAGGAGGAAATAGCGCCCGAATAATCGAGCCCCGGGACGCCACGAGTAAACATCGCCCCTCGTCGTATAAAGGAGGACGAAGGCCCGATCGGCATTACCTTCCAGGGGTGGAGGACGTTAGATGGGCCTGCACCGCATCATGAAAACCGGGGCCCACGACAGCAGAATTTGAATATTCGAGACCGTTTCGCGCATGGCGCAGGAATACCTCGCGTATCGCGAGGCGCAAGGATATCGCGCGTGTCGCGGCGCGATTTACCGCGGAACTGCGCACTTCTGCACGCGGTCATTGACGCAGCTATCGACCCTGGATCTTCCAGGGACTCACTCTGGTGCGAGCGCACGACGCAATCAGTTGAAAAGTCATAATATTGGTTGTCGCATTGTGCTAGTCGTTGTCGTTGGCGGAATCAAGGAAAGAACGGCACCTGCTCGAGGACACATATCGATGAGGTTGCCTATCTTTTGTAAGCCACGTACGCGATTCGGTCTGCCGACCGGCCGTTCTGTCGCCGTCGCCATTTTCGTGTTTTGCTGCCGCTCGGGCCTTGTGCCGAGCTGTCGATTTTTCGTGGATTTCTGGCGACCGGAGACAAGTGATCGAGGTATCGCGGGCAGTCGTAACGTAGGCATTAATTGATAGGGTATCGTTCGTCTCTCTCCGGGTTTCGTGATGTTAAACACATGTAGCTATCGACCGCCGAACATCGACCGCTAAAAATCGCGAAAAGCGTGTATGCCGCCCGTGTTGTCATGTCGCTGTCGTTGACGCGTGATACATCCTCGCAGACGATCCACTGGCGATTTTCGTGTCTAATTGCGTTTGTGTAATCGATTATTAAGTGTGCGTGTGAGCGTCTAGTATTATAAGTGTGAGAGTATTATAAGTATTTGCGTCTTTGTCGCGCTCATTATGTCAATGAGTAGCGCGTATTTTGTAATGATTATCGTTTGTCGAATGTGTTGCGGTGCGAGATAATCGCCGAAAAATTCAACTGTTATCGAAATTTGAGCTGGTTGCGCTGAGAAAAGAGGTGAAACGCAGGGAGAGAAAAATCTCCGGCCCTCGTCAGCTATCGAATATCGACCGTATCGTTCGCCGGTCGTAGACGAGATCTATTTTCGCAAAATCAGTATTTATTCTCGCTCGATTTTTAGTCACGCTGTCAAACCCTTCTGCTGTCAATTGGAATAGCGGGTTGAGAAATTACGAGGAAAAAGACCGGTACGATAAGACGTCGATATAGATGTCGAAATTCCGTTACATTTTGGGAAATATTGTTCGGTCTGGCGAACTCCGGCCATAAAACGGGCTCGGGTAAATAACAGAAATACGCTCTCTTAGGTTGTCGATTTCGAGCGAACATTCGATTTGATTGGATTATTATTATTACTACCTCTATTGATTTGATCTATTATATATTGCGTTTTCTCATATCTTTGAATTTATTGTGAATATTCGTTCTTACTCGGATTTGTTACTTAATTTTATTTTTATATTATTTTCCTATTAATAAATTTGTTATATGTCTTTATTAAGTTCGCGTAATTTATTTGAGTGTTAGTCTCTCGTGATTGTCGATTTTCGTTTTGTCTGTCGAATGTCAAATTAGCGAAGTCTCGCATAATCAATTGACTTTTTCCAAGATCCTGCCCCTCTACCGTTAGGCGAATTAGTCGGCCCGTGGCGAAGCAGGCTATCGTTTTTCGTGTTCTGAGGCGTTTAGCGAAAATTGATGCGTGAAAGACCGCATCTGGCGCCCAACTTCGAGATGTCGAGACGGCTTTCGCTTCACCGCGGCTTGCGCGCGAACACCCTCCATCCCTGTTCCTTCGAGCGCGAGTATACTATATTCGCTGTGTTTTTGACGGTGTTTTCGCTCCCCTTCGCACTCTCCTCCCTAACACCCTGAGGAGTATTGCGAAATTAATAATTTTAATTGAATAAAATGTCGCAATATACAACTTATTCAAGCAAGATCCAGAGTATCACCTATTGAAAGAATAACGATACCTCGTCTGGAATTGTTGGCTGCTACTATAGGAGTAAGACTACGCTCAATAAAAGAAGCTGGAGATTTCGAAGAAATTTTCTTTTGATCTGATTCGAGTACAGTTGTGGCGTGGATACGGAAAGATAAGCTATGGAACACATTCGTTGAGAAAGAGTAAGAGAGATACGTTCATTATCTGATTCTAACAAATGGCGTCATGTACCGGGATCCATGAACCTGGCTGATCTATCTTCAAGAGGATGTGAAGCTAAACACTTAGTAGAATCTCTATGATGGGAAGGCTCAACTTGGCTAAAACTTCTTGCGGATCAATGGCCCTCATCTGATTACATTGAGAACAAAGAGGAAAACAGCGAGATTAAGAAATCAGCGTACCGAAAAAAAAAGATTTCTAATAATAATATAGAAGTCAAGACGCTTATATCCATCACACAAGAAGAAATAGAATGATACATGAAAGGACAATCTAGATATCTAAGAATAGTAAGAACCATGGCTTGGATCCAACGTTTCATGGTTAATTGTCGAGCTCAGCAAGCTGTAAGAATCTCAGGAGAATTGACCACAAAAAAATTCATCGATGCGGAGCTTGTAGTTTTAAAGTTATCATAAGGAGAATCGTTTAACGAGAATGAACCACGATTCAATACTTTAGATACATTCAAGGATGAATGTGGATTAATACGTCTAAAGTCACCAATAATTAATCGCGATGATGAGTATAATTTTCGAAGTCATTGTGTTAGATCCTAAACATCCTTTAACTAAAATCTTAATCCAGTACAGACATCAACAACTTCATCACGCGGGAATCTAGGTTGTAATGAATGATTTGCTAGAAACATTTTGAATTCTCACCTACAGAACAGCAGTACGATAAATGATTGTTGGACATGCAAAATATACAAAGTCAAAAAAGCAGATGCTGGTCTCAGTTGTTTAGCACATGAGCGTGTTACGGAAGTAAATATTTTTAAAGTCACAGGGATCGATTATATCGGGCCTTTGTTTCTTAAAAAAGCACAAAAGGCTTGGATTTGTCTATTTACTTGCACTATTTATAGAGCGATCCATTTGGAACTCACGACGTCTCTTTCTACTGAAGCTTTTCTGCAAGTTTTACGCAGATTTATCACACGACGAGGAAAATCTTCCGTAATTTACACAGACAATGGGACAAATTTCATAAGAGCACGTAATCTACTTAAAAAGATTAATTGGAAAGAAATTCAACAATTCAGCACAAATCAAAAAATAGACTGGCGTCTCAATCCTCCTTCAGCAGCTTGGTGGAAAGGATGGTGGGAACGTCTGATAAGAATAGTAAAAGACCTGTTGAAACGGACATTGAAGAGAGCGTGTCTATCCTATGAAGAGATGAATACTATTTTATGCGACATCGAGGCTATCATTAACTCTCGTCCGTTATCCTACTTGGCAGAGGATCCAACACAATTACAAACATAGCGTTAACGTCAATGATGTTTCTACGAGAAACTCTTCGGAGTAATGTATCTGATTTGGATAAAATAGACGTTAATCTGAACAAGCGGATGTAATATTGTCAAAGCTTGCGTAATGAACTATGTAAACGTTTCCGTTCTGGATATTTAGGACAACTAGCACGGCGGATAACAAAGGGCCACAATGTTCCAGTAAAAATTGGAGATATCATCTTAGTCGGCCAGGATAATCGTAAGCGTTTAGATTGGCCATTAACTCAAATAAGCAAAATTTTTCCAGGTAAAGATGGTATCGTACGGGTAGCTAAGGTAAAAACCGCCACCGGAGAATTAGTACGGTCCATTCAGCATCTATATCCTTTGGAAATGTCGAATACATCAGAGTCAAACATAGACGACTCAAAGCAGATTAAGGAGAACCAGAAGGAATCTACTCCGCAACCTACTTCGAACATCGTTCATACTAGGAGCGGACGATGTATAAAGATACCGGACAAAATCGGATACTAGTTTTTTCCCTGTGGAAAGAATGTTAAATATAATGTAGAGTAAGGATAGCAATACACTCTTTCGTGAATTGACTGACACTAACGGGGCAATCCGACGGTGACCTTAGATTTGACCTTGGATAGTCATTTGAAGGTCACATAAAGATTACCTTCAATTTCTTAAATGGAACCCCCTATTTTTCATTACATATTCTTGTAGCTTATCTCGAGAGCTTTCCAAAACACTATAATTAAGTACCTTTTTATTAAGTACTTTTTGAGTTATAAGGCTTGAAATAATTTCTTAATTTTACATAAACCATAAAATATCTAGTAAACCATTCATTTTTCGATTATCTTACCTTCATACTTTTATGTACAAAATAATGAGAGGAATCAATTGGTGTAAAGAAAACATACAGTTGTTTTTAAGAAAAAATATGGAATTGTTAATTGCAAATTACATATTTTTTCTTAGAAACAACTATGTGTTTTCTTTACACCAATTGATTCCTCTCATTATTTTGTACATAAAAGTATGAAGGTAAGATAATCGAAAAATGAATGGTTTACTAGATATTTTATGGTTTATGTAAAATTAAGAAATTATTTCAAGCCTTATAACTCAAAAAGTACTTAATAAAAAGTTACTTAATTATAGTGTTTTGGAAAGCTCTCGAGATAAGCTACAAGAATATGCAATGAAAAATAGGGGGTTTCATTTAAGATTTCAAACTTGCCCCCCCTCACCGCCCAGGGGGAGGGGTGGGGGGGCTGATTTTAACGTCATTGTACGTCCCCCTCGAAATGACGAAATTTTGATTCTAACCATTTTTTCGTAGTGTGCTTATTTTTCGAGTTATTTGGCTGCCTAAGTTAAAATGGGTCACCCTGTATATATACAGGGTGTCCGAAATGTGTGGGAACACCTAAATATTTCGGAAAATAAGCATAATAGAGAAAAATGTTTCAAACAAAAGTTGTAGGGTTTACAAAGATCTATTTACTAATTTTATCAGTCTGACCTTGAGTGGCGTCCTTAAGGTCAGGTCAAGGTCACGTGGATTTTTGCAAACGGAACACCCTATTTATGATACCAGAATTTGATAGCTGGTATCAAGAGCTTTTCAAAACACTATAATAAAGTAAGTTTTCATTAAGTATTTTTCGAGTTTCGGAGCTTGAAAGTTACAGTACTGCCGCGCCGGCGTCGGCATTAGCATTACCCAAGGTGTACCACGTGGAGGTTCTCCGGTCGGATTTAAACTTCGCGTGCGTGTGTGCGTGCGTGCGTGTGCGTGTGCGTGTAGGGGGTGAGTGAGTAGTTAGAGCAAGTGTGCAAATTGCCGTCCATCAACAGTCTGACAATGCGCCAATCTACTGTAAAAACTTGAAATAGCGTTCTCACAAAAATGAGGAGGTATTAGAGTTACCTCGTCATTTATACGGCGACGGAGTTCGTCCAAATTTCTAGATTTCGTAGTATAGACTCTACTTTTGAGATGACCTCAAAAGAAATAATCCAGAGGTGAAAGATCTGGAGATCGAGGTGGCCATTCTATTGATCCTCTCCTGCCTATCCATTTGTTCGGGAATATTTCATTTAAGTATTCTCGTACACCTCGACCATAATGGGCAGGTGCTCCGTCCTGCTGAAACTAGATTTCATTAAAATTGTCACCAACACGTTGTATTGCTGGTACAATATCGCGTTCAAGCATTGTTCTGTATTTTTCAGCAGTCAAATTATCGTCAATGAAGAAAGGACCAATCACCCTGTCAGCAAGAAGTCCAGTCCATACATTCAATTTTTCCGGATGTTGCGTGTGAGCTTCAATCATCCAATGAGGATTTTCATCTGAAAATCTGCAATTATGGCGATTGATATTGCCATTCAGCTTAAATGTCTCTTCATCAGAAAAGACTATTTTGGTCGCAAATTCAGGATCCATGTCAATTCTTTGCATGACATCCTCACAAAATTCTACACGACGATCGAAATCGTCTTCAGATAATTCCTGAACTGGATGAATCTTGTAAGGATGAAATTCATTCTTTTTTAAGATTTTATGCACAGACATTCGGGAGATGCCGTGGTGTTGCGCAGATTTTCGAATAGATATATGCGGATTCTCAATATACGATTGTAAGACATCTAAAGACTTTTCTGCATTTGTTGCAGAAACCGATCTACCAGACTTTGATCGATTTTTGACATGACCAATTTCTTCGAATCGTGCGATTGTGCGGTGTACCGTCGATTTTGATATAGGGACTTTACCAACCCGAAAAGTGTCATTAAATATCTGCAACGTTTCATTATAAGATCTGCGACGATCACCCCACCCTCGCATCATCAGTAACGTTATGCGTTCGTGATCTGTAAGTTCCGACATAACAAAATCGTATTGGATACGAGAAGTTAGAAGTCGTAAGTGCTTAAATTGCCGTCCGTCAACAGACTGGCAATGCTAATCCATTGTAAAAACTTGAAATGACGTTCTCACAAGAATGTAACTTACGTCTTACGTTCTAATATAACCGATAATAGTAGCTTGCAACCACTGTAATTGTAGAATGGGCTTAAATAGCAACTCCCTATAAGTGATCGTCGTAGGCGATCTAGCAATTTCGGTCCAGTCCAATACGATCGTATCCAATATGATTTATTAGATTGACGGTAATTTGACTGCTGAAAAATACAGAACAATGCTTGAACACGATATTGTACCAGCAATACAACGTGTTGGTGACAATTTTAATGAAATCTGGTTTCAGCAGGACGGAGCACCTGCCCATTATGGTCGAGGTGTACGAGAATACTTAAATGAAGTATTCCCGAACAAATGGATAGGCAGGAGAGGATCAATAGAATGGCCACCTCGATCTCCAGATCTTTCACCTCTGGATTATTTCTTTTGGGGTCATCTCAAAAGTAGAGTCTATACTACGAAACCTAGAAATTTGGACGAACTCCGTCGCCGTATAAATGACGAGGTAACTCTAATACCTCCTCATTTTTGTGAGAACGCTATTTCAAGTTTTTACAGTAGATTGGCGCATTGTCAGACTGTTGATGGACGGCAATTTGAACACTTGCTCTAACTACTCACTCACCCCCTACACGCGCACGCACACGCACGCACGCACACACGCACGCGAAGTTTAAATCCGATCGGAGAACCTCCACGTGGTACACCTTGGGTAATGCTAATGCCGACGCCGGCGCGGCAGTACTGTAACTTTCAAGCTCCGAAACTCGAAAAATACTTAATGAAAACTTACTTTATTATAGTGTTTTGAAAAGCTCTTGATACCAGCTATCAAATTCTGGTATCATAAATAGGGTGTTCCGTATGCAAAAATCGATGTGACCTTGACCTGACCTTAGGGACGCCACTCAAGGTCAGACTGATAAAATTAGTAAATAGATTTTTGTAAACCCTACAACTTTGTTTGAAACATTTTTCTCTATTATGCTTATTTTCCGAAATATTTAGGTGTTCCCACACATTTCGGACACCCTGTATATATATGGGGCGTTCCACGCCAAATCGGATACCATTTAGCTTTTGCTTCGCCGATTTTTTTGAAAATTTTTTATGTTTTAGTATTGATTGAAAAAGGCCTCCATGATTTTTTTCAATGTTTTTTGTCGAATCGTTTTCAAGATATCGATTTTTCAAAAATTACGTTACTTTTTTTTTAGACGTCCATAAGTTTGCGAAAAATGGGCCAAATGGGACGTTTTTTTTTTTGAAATTTTTCTTTTTAAACGCACTTTTGATAAAAAATATCGAAAAAATTTTTCAAACCGTATTTCTATAAGATTTTCAAGTTTTAAATATAAATTGTTGATTTACCAAAAACACGTACTGATCGATTTTCTTAAAAATTTTTTGTAAAAAACTGTCATTCATTCCACAACTTTTAAGCCTAAGTAGATAATGGAATAACGATGGGATCTATTTTTTTTCGATTTTTTTATTTCCATATTTTAATTATCCGTGTTGAAAATAAATATTAATCTTTTTTTCAGGCTCACCGGCAACGGTCATTCTTATTTATTAAATAAAATAGATATATCTTAATCATTTAATGAACGATAACCGATAATTTTTATTTGAATAAATCACAATATATACAAATTTCAACTCTTCAACAATTATATGACTAGGCAATAAAACCAAATTCTTTGCCAAATATTTATGCTCAATTCTTCTCTAACGAAGAATACATTCGAGCCAAAGAATCATTAAAGAAACGATATATGAGAGCAAAGACAATAACAGGGACGCAAAAATATCATTGTGTAATTCCAGACGGAGAAGACACTTTGAGATTGAAAGAATTTTCGTTATCTGTTGAATCTCGAATTTATAAAATATTTAAATGTGTGAGAAAATAAATGCTACTGAATAAAAAAAACTTTATCAAGCATAATAAGTACTTTATTTCGCCTGTATCTTTTTCCTGAAATCAATCTGTGAACTAATTAATAATCACTATGTGTCAGATAATTATTAATAGTAGCTCCTATGTATAGTATTTTTTTTTCAGATATTTTTCAACAAGGATAACTTAAATATGGAAATAGAAAAATCGAAAAAAATAGATCCCATCGTTATCCCATTATCTACTTAGGCTTAAAAGTTGTGGAATGAATGACAGTTTTTTACAAAAAATTTTTAAGAAAATCGATCAGTACGTGTTTTTTGTAAATCAACAATTTATATTTAAAACTTGAAAATCTTATAGAAATATGGTTTGAAAAAATTTTTGATATTTTTTATCAAAAGTGCGTTTAAAAAGAAAAATTTCAAAAAAAAAAAACGTCCCATTTGGCCAATTTTTCGCAAACTTATGGACGTCTAAAAAAAAAGTAACGTAATTTTTGAAAAATCGATATCATGAAAACCATTCGATAAAAAAAATTGAAAAAAATCATGGAGGCCTCTTTCAACCAATACTAAACATAAAAAATTTTCAAAAAAATCGGCGATGCAAAAGCTAAATGGTGTCCGATTTGGCGTGGAACGCCCCATATATATATATATATATATATATATATATATATATATATATATGTTACAATGTAAACATACGATAACGTTTTTGTAGAAAGCAGTTGTGTTTACAAAAACAACTTTTCGTGAACTATCACGTAATTTTAAATGACATAAACGAAATGCACATTCACAAGTAGATACCTGCCTATGTCGAAGTCATTGATATATTGAATGATTGCTTTCCTATGTCTCCATCATACCTCTGCACTTTATATATTATAATTGAATTTTTATTGCTTGACCAACATTGTGAGATTCATGTTAAGCTGCATATTTAGCTATATAATAGACTATACCCGTAACACTTCCACAAGATTGCAAATATTACCACCCCATATATACCACCCCATAATTTAAGGAGGTGTAGGATTATAATTAATGATATTGTGACGACGAGCGTCACTGCGCTGCGCCAATTTGGCGCCAAGCGCCGCCGATTGAGCACCTCGACCGAGCCGCGGAATTAGGAGCCGCGGATTGAGGATCGCGGCCTACCCCACTACTACGCGCATGACCGCGTGGGGTATCGAGTGAGGGTAGCCAGCCGGGTATGTAAGGCGGCCGCTCCGGCAGACCGATACCTATTCCTGTCCCGATTCTCGGGACACTCGAAGCCACAGGGCGCATTCTGGGCAATCGAAGCCTACCGAGTTCCTATCCTCGCTCCCTGGTTCAGAGAACGGTCTCTACCGTGCCCGGTCGGGTGAACCCGATAACCAGGAGCTCCTATCAAGCCAAGGAAGATCCGGTCCAGGGTACGGGGCTCCCGTACTCGGTCGGTCGCAACCGACGCCCAGAACAGTCCGGCTTACTTCCTCGCATCCGAACCGCCCTCTGTCGAGCCACGGACGACTCGGTCCAGGGTACGGGCGCTCCCGTACTCGGTCGGTCGCTACCGACGTCCGGACTATCCAGCTCACATCCCGGCACCCGAATAGCCGTTTTCACGGCTCCTGGAACCAACAGTCGTTTTCACGGCTCCTGGAATAAATAACCGTTCTCACGGCTCTTGGAACGAATAGCCGTTTTCACGGCTCCTGCAACGACAGCCGTTCTCACGGCTCCGGGCTCGTGAACGAGCGCGCCGTACCCTCGGCACTTGGAGGAACAGTCGTCGCCGCGGCTCCTGGAGGACAGCCGTATCCACGGCTACTGGAGGACCATCACATCCACGGTTCCTGGAGGACAGCCGTATCCACGACCCTCTGGACATCGACCGCCGCCCACCCGTTCTGCGTTAGAGCCGTTCTCACGGCTCTTAATAATAGACTATTGTGAATAAAGTTGGTCTTTTTTCTCTCTCCTCCTCCTAGATCCTCAACCGACTTTTTCGTCACGGCCGCCCGACAAATCGTTCGTCCACCGTCTGCGCATTTACTCTGGGGGTCCTGTTTAATTCCCCTGGTCTAGAGCCCGGTTGCTACCGGGCCCGGTCGGTTGCTACCGACGTCCAATATCCCGGCCTACTACGGGGCACCCGTGTACACCACCCGGAGGACGGGTGCTCCCGTCCTCGGCCGACTTCGGTTGGCAGACCCTGGTAGGTCCCGTGTCCGTGCCCCGCTGCACGCGACCACCCACTAGACTCTCCGCGTTCCGCGTTTGTATAATAACATAGGCTTAGGCGTGTTCATCACCTCGATACGCGCGTCATTGTAAATAGGTTAATTAACGTTAGGCAATTTCTATAGTTATTAAGTTAGGGCGCGTTCGTGTCTGCACTAATAAGACGATTAAAGACGCGTCCGTAATTTTGTTGCAACCTCGTGTAAATATTAGTTAAGATTATACTTTGTGGTGATTGCGCGGGCTTACCACTCGAAACTCGTCTGTCTGATTTTCTTTGAATAAACGAATTTATTTTAAATCGTGCCTGTGTGGTGTTTTGCGAGCCTGAGCCTCCCCTTCTCCCGAACCTTGACTACAACGAGCCGATCCGCGGCGTCGGGAAAGGTGCTCCGTTACAATATAAATATCTATAGAGTTGCGCTTTAATATACAAAAGCGTCCATTATTACAAATAGCTTCATCTGGTCCAAGCAACATTGTTATATCACTAATTTTTCTAGGAAAACCAAATCGACATTGTCCGTGTTGTCTATCTTCATAACACGTACTAGTATGTTTATGCACTTGAACCCGTGCTATGAGTGCATCTAATTCGTTATCTCTTGTAGGAGATGTGCACGACACAATCTTATCAATAAGAGCAATACCATCTGGACCCTCGAATGATGGAATTCTTTCATTCCAATATAGCATATGTTAGTGTGGACTACCTCTATTTTGAAATTCTACTCTCTACCAGAAATTTATTAATTTTCCACCTAACAAAGTCTTATCTTTTTGCAATATACGATAGCATGAACACGAACCATAAAATGACGAGATAATGCTACCAGATGCTCAACAATTAATCGTTATTTTTCATCAAATTGCAAGTTATTTATATTTTTCCCTTTTCTTCCAGCTGCAATAAGACATGCTTTCAATATGTCTTTTCAATTAAGATCGTTGCAACTTAATGTTAAAAACCATTGTAGTGGGCCGAAAATTACGAACCATAGCAATTAACTACATGCCACTACATGCTGTTTGTCAATAAGAGCCACGTAAAGCTCTCATATTGATACGCAAATTTTGTACAAGACTTTCAGGTATAGTATTTCCTTGCCTTAATCTATCTAAGACAAACGCAAACATTTGGCCGAGTTCGATAATATTCATTAACGAATAAAATAAGTAATCATTTCGTCGAAATTTGGAATCCTGACATATAATACGTACTTGACAATAATCTAATGACGTTATATAGTATATTGTCGTGATGGTTCATGAAGTCCATTCCCCGTTCTTTCGGAAAAAGTAAAACCAAGCTAATTATTCAGCTCGAAGTTCAATATGCATCTGTATAGGTTCTGTAGTTTTTCGCCACAATGTGTATAACGGAGCATCTTCTACTTCTTTTTCAAAAACAGATTGAACATCAGGTATAATTTCATCAATTGGCTATAAAACTGAAGACGTAATGACAATATCATTATTGCTGTTTTCAATATTTAAATTTAAATCTGCAGCATTCTCAATATTCTTATGAATATTTAAATTTAAATCTACTGCACTCTCAATATTCCTATCATCTATTTGACTTTGTTCATTATAATATGAGGATAGCAGTTATAGTGATTAGTCCAGAGAAAGATAGGGGATGTATGTAGCAAGATGTCGGATGCAGTGCATTGTTTCCCTCTAGTAACATCAGAAAGCATATCATAATGTTGATGTATGGAATCTCTGATTATTGCTTTATTCCCAGAAATTTCGATTAAATCTGTCTTTGATTTGAGGTTTGCACTTCGGATGGAACACAATTATTTACATCAATATTCATGTCATTACCCTGTGTTACAATTACTTGACATATTTGTGAAATGTCAAAATTTGTAACATCAAGATTAATATTAATATTTCGATATAAAGGATTATTTTCTTCCAACCACAATAAAACAATTGATAAATTTTGCACGTTTATTTGGAATTGTCGGCATCGTTCAACATTTTCCAGTTGTTCATATATAATAATTATGCCTGTTCTTGCAATTGGTAATGGTAATTTCTTCTATATCTTGTGCGAATAAAGCTTGTCCTTGAAAACCTGATTGACCAAATCGTCCACCTGATTGACCTGATCGTCCACCTAATTTAATAATTTTTATAAACGGAATGATACTTAATAAAAGTCTTTGTTCCATATCAATTAAATTTCGTGTAACATCTGGAATTTCTTCTGAAAAACATAACATTACTATCATGCTTGTGTTGGAACTTTTTTTATTAAATTAGCACAACGGAAACATGTAATTATTTCATTTAATTCACGTAGCACACTAGGAAAAATATCTGCTATTGTAACAAACATTTTCGTAACACATAACTGTTTCTTATAATATAATTTTTTTACAAATATTACAAACGATACCTGCAAAAGACCATATAGTTGAATAAAATTGTTGTAATAATTTATTTCTATGCATATCAATATCAGATTCTTAAATTTCTTGAGAGATCGGTAATATATTAGCCTGTAATATTTGATTATTGGATGACGTATTAATTATATTTTGGAAATGTGTTGATTATTTACTATAGCAAAATTTGTTATTTTTTGTTATTTACTGTGCAATTGCTTTCTCGTTGCTTCTAATGTCTGTGCTTTATCTGTTGATATAGAAGTTTCTATTGATTTTCTTTTTCGATAGCACAATGTGCGTATCGCTTTTCTACTGTTTCGACCAATATCTTTTCTTTTCTTTTTTCGTGTTATCTGGAGAAGACTTAATATATATATATATATATATATATATATATATATATATATATATATACAGGGTCTACCAAAAGTGTGGAAACCCCTAAATATCTCGGAAAATATACGTTTTACAGAAAAGTGTTTCCAACAAAAGTTGTAGGGTTTAGGAAGATCTATATACTGATTCTATCAGTTTGACCTTGGATGGCGTCGTCAAGGTCAGGTCAAGGTCACATTGACTTTTTTAAATGACACCCCCTACATTTGATTGCATATTCTTATAGCTTAATTCAAGAGCTTTCCAAAACACTATAATAATGTTCATTTTTATTAAGTACTTTGCGAGTTATGAGGGTTGAATGATAGAGTAGCGCCGGTATTAACATTATCCAAGGTGTACTACATGGAGGTTACTCGCTCGGATTTGCATCTGTTGTGTGTGTGATCCAGCTAACTAAGGCAAGATCGATTCCTCAACATATCCTCATATTTCGCTGAAGTCAAATTGCCAAAAAATTGCTCCATAAAACGTGTATGAAACGTCTCGTTAGTTCCTTCATTTACCGCTATGTGACGCACTACATGCAGTCTAACTCGCATTTAAAATTCAACTAAGAATGTATAAAGCTATCAAAGAACGAGCACCTTCTAACTTCAGCTTTGAGCAAGCAGAAATTAATTGTTATCGTCCAAATACAACGTACGATTAATTAAAATTAAACGTTTTAAAAATGGCTGGCGACTTGTCGGAACGTGAAAGAATCACTATCCTCATGATGCGTGGATGGGGTGATAACGAAAGATCGTTCTCTGATGTCGTTCGATTATTTAATGACACGTATCCGAACCGTCGAATTAATAAGTCCACTGTGTTAAAAACAATAGAACGTTTTAGACAAACTGGTAGCGTAAGAAATCGCTCTAAGTCAGGAAGACCATTGTCTGCAACCAACGAAGAAAAACAACTTGATGTTCTGCAGACATTTATTGAAGATCCCAATTCTAGTGTTCAGAGAGTCGCTCAAACTCACGATATTGCTCCCATGTCGGTTTGGAGAATTTTAAAGAAGAACAAGTTCCATCCATATAAATTGCAATACGTTCAAGAATTGCAAAACGGAGATGAGGAGCGTCGTATACATTTCTGTGAAAGAATGATGGCACTAATAGATGTCCGGCCCATCTTCCCTTATCAAATTGTTTTCACAGACGAGGCAACTTTTACCTTAACGGGAGAAGTTAATAATCAAAATTTTCGTTTCTGGTCAGATGAGAATCCGAATTGGGTGCGGGAAACTCACACACAACATCCACAAAAAATAAATGTATGGTGCGGAATAATAGATGGCTATTTAATAGGGCCGTTTTTTTTTGAAGAATATTTGAACGCTCAAAGGTATGAGAGATTACTTGTTGATCAAATAATTCCAGCCATACAGAATACTTTTCCAAATAATTTCCAAGAAATATGGTTTCAGCATGATGGAACTCCTGCTCATTTTGGTGCAGGACCACGTCGTATTTTAAATGAGACTTTTCCGCTACGGTGGATAGGAAGAAGGAACGGAAATGAGGGAGGAGAGGATTGGCCACCTCGGTCACCAGATCTAACTCCTCTTGATTATTATCTATGGGGATATCTGAAGAGTAAGGTTTACAGAACAAAACCTAAAACCATTCACGAATTGATACAGCGAATAAGGGATGAAATGGCTTTGATACCTTTTGAAACGAATCGTAAAGTCATTTCTACATTCTACCAAAGATTAGCATATTGTCAGGAAGTAAATGGCAGCCACTTTCAGCATTTACTTTAACACATTGAAACACATTTGCAATCGTTTGGTGCAACCTAACCTGATCTCTGTATACACGCACCGCACGCACGCACACGCACACATTTCGAACAATTATTATGATAAATGAGCATCCACAAATTTATTTACTGTTTACTATGTCGATTGCTTTCCAGGTCTTTAAATGCTCGATTGTAATTTGGTTGGGTCTTTGCTTTTGCTGACTGGATCCACGACCGATCTTGCCTTAGTTAGCTGGATCACACACACAACAGATGCAAATCCGAGCGAGTAACCTCCATGTAGTACACCTTGGATAATGTTAATACCGGCGCTACTCTATCATTCAACCCTCATAACTCGCAAAGTACTTAATAAAAATGAACATTATTATAGTGTTTTGGAAAGCTCTTGAATTAAGCTATAAGAATATGCAATCAAATGTAGGGGGTGTCATTTAAAAAAGTCAATGTGACCTTGACCTGACCTTGACGACGCCATCCAAGGTCAAACTGATAGAATCAGTATATAGATCTTCTTAAACCCTACAACTTTTGTTGGAAACACTTTTCTGTAAAACGTATATTTTCCGAGATATTTAGGGGTTTCCACACTTTTGGTAGACCCTGTATATATTAATATATATATATATGTATATATATACTATACAGGGTTTGTCAAAAGTGTGGAAATCCCTAAATAACTTTTGTAAAAATGAAAATATAAAAAAACGGTAAAACACGTATTTTCATATTTCAAAAAAGCTACCCTATGACATGGATTCCGATCATCCCCCACCCTCTGGTATGTGAGGGTAAGAGAGGGGTTGAAAATTTTAAATTGGACAAGGGGTCGAGTGGGGGCTCATTTGAAAGGTCTTTTTATAATACACTTTTTTATAATACACTTTTTATATAACACACCCTTAAAATTTTAAGTCGCTACGATCCACCCATTAAAAATGGCGGCCGTTCAAATTTCGAAATTTCATGCACTTAGTGTTATCCAGGATCAACTGCGTGGAAGTGGCATAAATTTGATCCCTTGTGTGTGTATGCGTGTGTGTATGCGCGCGCGCGCGCGTGTGGCTAAACAAGTGTGAATGTGTACATTGTGGTAATAGATTGCAGAACAGACTTGAAAACTGTCATCTCTCTTTAATGATTCAAAACCTTTTATTCCGTGTTTTAAAATAAATTTTACTCAGTGTGTTAAAGTAAATGCTGAAAGTGGTTGCCATTACTTCTTGACAATATGCCAATCTTTGATAGAATGCAGAAATGGCTCTACGATTCGTTTCAAAAAGTATCAAATCTATTTCATCCCTTATTCGCTGTATCAATTCTTGGATGCTTTCAGATTTTGTTTTGTACACCTCGGTCACCAGATCTAACTCCTCTTGATTATTATTTATGGGGATACCTGAAAAGTAAGGTGTACAACACGACGACATGGGCGGCGTACGCTTTTCGCGATCCTTCGCACACGCGGTCGATATTCGGCGGTCGATAGCTCCGCGTAATGAATACCCCGAGACCCGGAGAGAGACGAACATTACCTTATCAATTAATGCCTACAATACGATGGTCCGCTCTTCCTCGGTCGCTTGCCTCCGATCGCCCGAAAATTCATCAAAATCTCGCTGGCTCGATCCTGAGCCTGAGCAGTCGCGAAACACGAAAATGGCGACGGCGGCAAAACGGCCGGCCGGCGGATCAAATCGCGTATGTGGCTCACAATAAAAAGATGGGCAACCTCACCGATACTTCTCCTAGCGCTGGGGATGGTCCTCGGCTTCGTCCTCGGCGGATATCTCGACAACGGCGATTCTCTCACAAACTTTTACAAGACGACAACCGACAAATTGCGACTACTGTTATCGAGCGCCCGCACCAGAATCACCCCTGGATCTTTCCATCCCGGGTCGATAGCGGCGTCAATGACCGCGTAGAGGGGTGCGCAGCCCCGCGGCCAATCATATCGCGGCACGCGAGAGATCCTGGCGCTTCGCGAAATGCGAGGTATTTCGGCGCCTGGCGCACAACGGCCTCGAATTAAAATTTCGCTGTTGCGGGCCCATTTTCAATGGCCCGGTGGAGGCTCAGCTGTCGTTCTCGCCTCTGCGGGGGAGGTAGCGCCGATCCGTCCCTTGCTCTGCCTTCTCGAAAAGGGATGATGTTGTCTTTTTGGCGTCTGGTAACTCGACCTTTCAGGCGCTATTTCGTCCCTCGCAAGCTGTCGAGAAGCGCTATCCTTGTCTCGCTCACGGGACTCGCCGCCGTAATATAAGACGCCGCAAATAAAACAAATTTCACCGAATTGCGACTGGTTGTGCGCGTGAAATTATGTCGGAATGGCAACCATATGATTAAATACATTTTTTATTTTATTAGATTTTCTTTTCTCGACGAAATATATGTTACGAATTTTTATGATTACTATTAGTTTTCTCTCAGTGTTACAACCGTTCTCGACCTCCTCTCCCCCGCTCTCCGCGAACTCCACGCCACTACCGACATCGTTTGCGTGAGCTACCGAGATTTCAGGCCGTCACGATCGGCCCTTCGATTTTGTTTGCGCTTAATTAGCGTTTCGCGCGGCGCGGATATTCGCGCCTGGCGTTCAGAAATTCTTGTTCTTTTTTTTTGGTGCGACCGCCGAGTCGACGGAGGGTGATCGTGCCGAAGGTGTGCCGTGGACTAACACCATCGGTTCTCTTAATAACTTCCCCGTTCAGAACAAAAATAAGAAATTTCACGGTCATAAATTGGCGCCCAACGTGGGGCCCCTTAAAAATTAATACGGGATGTTCGAAAAGATTTCCGTGTTGAGAGAGCGGAATTTGAGGATCGAGAGTGGTATTTCTGAGAAAATTGCGAATATATTTGAACATATTTGAATTTATTTTGTGTCTGCCTATTATTGAATTTATGTGAAGATTATTTATTTTAAATGAATTGGTAAATTATTCGGCTCTATATATTTAAACAACATGATAATTTTAATAACGAGCAATAAGAGCCCACAACCGCGGATGGCAATGCGTGAATTATTTCGAACATTAATTGTTCACGAAAATTTTAAGGCATATGCACATATGCCAAGTTATAGATTCTCTTGGTTTGAGACTTCTATAACACCCCCTTTTACCCCCCTGGAGAGATGTAGACAGGAAAAATATCGGGGCGAAGTCTTTATTAATCGATAGAAATAATGAGAACACGATAATTAGCTCCACGTGTAGTTCTAAATGAATTGGTAAATTATTCATTTAGAACTACACGTGGAGCTAATTATCGTGTTCTCATTATTTCCATCGATTAATAAAAACGTACAGGAGAAATGTCGGTGTGGGGCTGAATAGCTCAGTGGTAAGAGCAGTCGCCCGGCAAGCGAAAGACTCGGGTTCGATTCCCGATTCAGCGACTTCGCCCCGATATTTTTCCTGTCTACATCTCTCCAGGGGGGTAAAAGGGGGTGTTATAGAAGTCTCAAACCAAGAGAATCTATAACTTGGCATATGTGCATATGCCTTAAAATTTTCGTGAACAATTAATGTTCGAAATAATTCACGCATTGCCATCCGCGGTTGTGGGCTCTTATTGCTCGTTATTAAAATTATCATGTTGTTTAAATATATAGAGCCGAATAATTTACCAATTCATTTAGAACTACACGTGGAGCTAATTATCGTGTTCTCATTATTTCCATCGATTAATAAAAACGTACAGGAGAAATGTCGGTGTGGGGCTGAATAGCTCAGTGGTAAGAGCAGTCGCCCGGCAAGCGAAAGACTCGGGTTCGATTCCCGATTCAGCGACTTCGCCCCGATATTTTTCCTGTCTACATCTCTCCAGGGGGGTAAAAGGGGGTGTTATAGAAGTCTCAAACCAAGAGAATCTATAACTTGGCATATGTGCATATGCCTTAAAATTTTCGTGAACAATTAATGTTCGAAATAATTCACGCATTGCCATCCGCGGTTGTGGGCTCTTATTGCTCGTTATTAAAATTATCATGTTGTTTAAATATATAGAGCCGAATAATTTACCAATTCATTTAGAACTACACGTGGAGCTAATTATCGTGTTCTCATTATTTCCATCGATTAATAAAAACGTACAGGAGAAATGTCGGTGTGGGGCTGAATAGCTCAGTGGTAAGAGCAGTCGCCCGGCAAGCGAAAGACTCGGGTTCGATTCCCGATTCAGCGACTTCGCCCCGATATTTTTCCTGTCTACATCTCTCCAGGGGGGTAAAAGGGGGTGTTATAGAAGTCTCAAACCAAGAGAATCTATAACTTGGCATATGTGCATATGCCTTAAAATTTTCGTGAACAATTAATGTTCGAAATAATTCACGCATTGCCATCCGCGGTTGTGGGCTCTTATTGCTCGTTATTAAAATTATCATGTTATTATTTATTTTGATGAGATTATCGGATACCTCTGAGGTACCTCCGAGAACGGACATGGTGCGTCGCGAGCAGCGCGGAGGCTTAGAAGCCGCCCGAAATACCACTCGTAGGTACCGCCCGATAGCTTACTCGTAGGTACAGTCCGGCTACACGTCGTAGATATCGGCGAACTACGCGTCGTAGGTACCGCCGAGAACGGACTTGGTGCTTCGCGAGCCGCGCGGAGGCTGTAGGTGCCGCCCGACCGCTCTCTCGTAGGTACCGCCCGGCTACGCGTCGTAGGTACCGCCCGGCTACACGTCGTAGGTACCGCCGAGAACGGACTTGGTGCGTCGCGAGCCGCGCGGAGGCCGTAGGTGCCGCCCGACCGCTCTCTCGTAGGTACCGCCCGGCTACGCGTCGTAAGTACCGCCGAGAACGGACATGGTGCATCGCGAGCAGCGCGGAGGCCTTAGAAGCCACCCGAGATAATACTCGTAGGTGCCGACCAACCGCTCTCTCATAGGTACTGCCCGGCTACGCATCGTAGGTATCGCCGAAAACGGACTTGGTGCGTCGCGAGCCGCGAGGAGGCCGTAGGTGCCGCCAGACCGCTCTTTCGTAGGTACCGCCCGGCGACGCGTCGTAGGTACCGCCCGGCTACGCGTCGTAGGTACCGCCGAGAACGGACTTGGTGCGTCGCGAGCAGCGCGTAGGCCGTAGGAGCCGTCCGACCGCTCTCTCGTAGATACCGCCCGGCTACGCGTCGTAGATACCGCTAAGAACAAACTTGGAGCGTCGCGAGTCGCGCGGAGGACGTAGGTGACGCCCGACCACTCTCTCGTAGGTATCACCCGGCTACGCGTCGTAGGTACCGCTGAGAACGGACTTCGAGAGTCGTGAGCCGCTCGGACGCAGTAGGTGCAGCCCGACCGCTCTCTCGTAGATACCGCCCGGCTATGCGTCGTAGGTACCGCCGAAACGGACTTAGTGCGTCGCGAGCTGCGCGGATGGCGTAGGTGCCGTCCGACCGTTCTCTCCTAGGTACCGCCGAGAACGGACATGGTGCATCGCGAGCAGCGCGGAGGCCTTAGAAGCCACCCGAGATACCTCTCGTAGGTATCGCTCGATAGCTCACTCGTAGGTACTGCCCGGCTACGCTTCGTAGGTACCTCCGAGAACGAACTTGGTACGTCGCGAGTAGTGGCACCCGTTTGGCCACGTTAATATTGACAACCGTCCCGATTGACCACGTTGAAATTGACCACGTTGCGATTGACCACGTTGCAATCGGGACGGAGGTCAATCGGGACGGTGGTCAATCGGGACCGTGGTCAATCAAGACCGCGGTCAATCGGGACCGCGGTCAATCGGGACCGCGGTCAATCGGGACCGCGGTCAATCGGGACCGCGGTCAATCGGGACCGTGGTCAATATTAACGTGGTCAAACGGGACGCTCCCCGTCGCGAGCAGGATTAATGGATTAAAGCAGTAACTTAAGGAATTGACCAATCACATTCGAGCATTAAAGAATATTCGACTGTGATTGGTCAATTTATTGAGTTACAGCTTTAATTCATTAATTCTACTGCCAGTGTAGACGGTGCTTTAAGGTCGTCCTAAGTGGCCGTAGCATAAGGTTGTTAGGCGAAAGACTCAAGAAATTTACCAATTACAGTCAAATATTAAGAGTATACTCGACTGTTATTGGTCAATTTCTTGAGTTTTACGCCTTACAACCTTATGCTACGGCCATTACAGACGAACCTTTAATCCCGATCTACAACAGATAATTTAATCTCTAAGCCTTCAGAAATTGACCAATCACATCAGAGCATTCTCTTCTTAAGTCGTATTCCGAAATTACTATCAGTACTGCAAATTCTATAGTGAACGTTAGGTATATTATATATATATTTTCAGTGTTGGCAGTAAACTGGCAGCAATTTCGGAACACGGCCATACTTGACTGTGATTGGTCAGTTTCTTGAGTCTTACGCCTTACAACCTTATGCTACGGCCATTGCAGACGAACCTTTAATTCCGATCTAAAACAGATAATTTAAACTCTAAGCCTTAAGTAATTGTCCAATCACAGCCGAGCATTCTCTTCATAAGCTGCGTTCCGAAATTATTACCAGTATACTGCAAATTCTATAATGCACGTTACGTATATTATATATTTTCAATGTTTGCAGTTAACTGGCAGTAATTTCGGAACACGGCCATACTTGACTGTGATTGGTCAATTTCTTGAGTATTACAACCTTATGCTACGGTCATTGTAGACGACTCTTGAAGCGTCGTCTACATTGAGATTTTAAGGATACTTAAGGCGTAAGACTTAAGAAGTTGACCAATCACAATCGAATATTCTGTTAATACTTGACTGTAATTGGTCAATTTCTTAAATCTTACGCCTTAAGTCTCCTTAATATTTCATTGTAGACGACGCTTAATGTAGCGTCTATAATAAGATTTTAAGGCGTAAGACTTAAGAAATTGACCAATCACAGTATAGTATTAAGGGAATATTCGATTGTGTTTGGTAAATTTCTTAAGACAAACGTCTTAATATCTCATTGTAGATGACGCTAATGGCAATTCTACAGTGGCTGTAGCATAAGATTGTATGGTGAAAAACTCATGAAATTGACCAATGATATTCAAATGTTAAGAGAATACTCGACTGTGATTGGTCAATTTCTTAAGTTTTATGACTTACAACCTTATTCTACGGCCATTGCAAACGATCCTTTAATCCCGATCTACAATATATAATTTAAGCCCTAAGCCTTAAGAAATTGACCAATCACAGCAGAGAATTCTCTTCATAAGTCGTATTCCGAAATTACTATCAGTACTGCAAATTCTATAGTGAACGTAACGTATATTATATATTTTCAGTATTGGCAGTAAACTGGCAGCAATTTCGGAACACGGCCATACTTGACTGTGATTGGTCAATTTCCTGAGGTTTACGACTTACAACCTTATGTTACGTTCGCTGTAGAAGACTCTTGAAGCGTCGTCTACATTGAGATTTTAAGGAGATTTAAGGCGTAAGACTTAAGAAATTGACCAATCATAATCGAATATTCTCTTTATACTTGACTGTAATTGGTCAATTTCTTAAATCATACGCCTTAAGTCTCCTTAAAATTTCATTCTAGACGACGCTTAATGTAGCGTCTATAATAAGGTTTTAAGGCGTAAGTCTTAAGAAATTGACCAATCACAGTATAGTATTAAGGGAATATTCGATTGTGTTTGGTGAATTTCTTAAGACAAACGCCTTAATATCTCATTATAGATGACGCTGAAGGCAATTCTACAGTGACTGTAGCATAAGGTTGTAAAGCGAAAAACTCAAGAAATTGACCAATGACAGTCAAATATTAAGAGAATACTCGACTGTGATGGGTCAATTTCTTGAGTTTTATGACTTACAACCTTATTCTACGGCCATTGCAGACGATCCTTTAATCCCGATCTACAATAGATAATTTAAGCCCTAAGCCTTAAGAAATTGACCAATCACAGCAGAGCATTCTCTTCATAAGTCGTACTCCGAAATTACTATCAGTACTGCAAATTCTATAGTGAACGTTATGTATATTATATATTATCAGTGTTGGCAGTAAACTGGCAGGAATTTCGGAACACGGCCATACTTGACTGTGATTGGTCAATTTCCTGAGGTTTACGCCTTACAACCTTATGTTACGTCCGTTGTAGACGACTCTTGAAGTGTCATCTACACTGAGATTTTAAGGAGACTTGAGGCGTAAGACTTAAAAAATTGACCAATCACAATCGAACAATCTCTTAATACTTGACTGTAATTGGTCAATTTCTTAATTCTTACGCCTTAAGACTCCTTAAAATTTCATTGTAAATGACGTTTAATGTAGCGTCTATAATAAGATTTTAAGGCGTAATTCCAAAGAAGTTGACCAACCACAGTCTTGTATTAAGAGAATATTCGATTGTGATTGGTCAATTTCTTAAGTTTTACTCTTTAAAATCTCTTTGTAGAAGATGCTTAAAGGTCATTCTACAATGGGGCTTGCAGTAGGTAGTAGACCGTAAAGTGCAAGTCTATTTACGACTAACTTATCTACAATAAGGCTTCTGCACAAGTCGTAAGTCGTAGTAGATAACCAATCAAAATTAAGAACGGATTGAAAGATGCTTAAATTAAGTGGTTAGTTCCAGAAGCCATCGAGTATCAAACGGAGTAATCTAACGGAGTTTTTGGATCAGTGCAAACGTGTGCGTTTTTGCGCAAGTCTTCTATTAAAAATATTATTTATTTTATTAAAAATATTTTTGAAATACGAATTAAGAAGAAGAAGAAGAAGATGAAGAATGATCGAATCGTGAAACAATGAAACTATCAAGTTGTTAAAAAAGATGAATAGAAGAAAAGCAATATTATTTTTGCTATATCTTGGAGCATGCAATAATTTAATGTTGCTGGAATATTTGTTACTAAAGAGAAGAATGTTGAAACGTCGTCGGTGGTGGGTTCGGCCAGTAAATCGGACGAGAGATGCCCAAGGTTTTTACTTGCACAGCAATTTGGGATGTACTTCAGCCTCTTGTTCTAAAAACTCCCAGCAAAGAAGATTGGAAGACCATTAGTGATGGTTTTATGACATCCTGGCAGTTTCCCAATTGTGTAGGAGCCATCGATGGCAGACATATGAGGATTCAAGCACCTGTGAATTCAGGCTCGAATTATTATAATTATAAACAATTTTTCAGTATGGTTATGATGGCAACATGTGATGCAAAGTATAAGTTTACATGGGTGGATGTTGGGCAATTTTTTAAATGTTATTCTTCATTACATTTTTTTTAGCTATAGAATAATATTTTTAAATGGAAAGTTTTAATCATATTTTCTTTTTTTAGGTTCCATAAGTGATGGTGGGGTATGGGCCAACACTAAATTTGCAAACGATTTGTCATCTGGAAATGTGTCTTTGCCTGATCCCAGTCCACTTCCAGGAGAAGAGATACTCTTCCCTTATATGTTTGTGGGAGATGAAGCTTTCCCACTCACGAATTATATAATGCGACCGTACTCAAGAAAAACATTGACAGACGAAAATAGAATTTTTAATTACCGTTTGTCACGAGCACGGCGAGTAATAGAGAACACCTTTGGAATTTTAACAGCACGATGGAAGATCTTACAAAAACCACTCTGCATGTCACCTGCTAATTGTGAAAATCTCTTCAGAGCTCTTCCCTGCCTTCATAATTTTATTATGATGGGTGAAGAAGAAAAAAATTGGAATGATCGAGAATATTGCTCCAGAAATATTATTGATGTTGAAGCAGAGAATGGAACCATCACAGATGGGGACTGGAAACAATACTACTCCTCACACTTCGCCAGATTGGGCCGCGTTGGAGCTAATCGAGCTGGAGATACTGCCAAAGGAATGCGAAATTATTTGCGGGATTATTTTACATCATCGACTGGAGAGGAACAGGCGCCTTGGCAATACATTCGCGCTTTCAGAGGAGATGTCATCAACCTTCCGGAATAATCAACTTATATAACAAAGAAATAAAGGTTATTTATTTTAATATATTTTTTTTTATCAAAAATATTTATTATTTTTTTCTTATAGGGATACTATTGCAAGGTCAATCTGGAGAATAGATATTAAGATTAATGTATATGTATTAAATGTAATATAAGATCCTATATGTAAAATAATATAAATATTCATCAAAATTTTATTTCACATTGAATTTTACTTTATTTGATAATATAAAATGTGACGTTATTAAAAATTGTAACAATATGTTAAAAAATTATGTTACAAAATAAAGAGGATTTTGAAATAAAATATATGTATATTCTAATAACACTTAAAATAATAGTGATTTTTTCTAATCTAATTTAAATATCAAAAGATAACCGTGCTTACTTATTTTTTTACATACTTTTCAGTTATTATACGTAACAACTCCATCATACACTCAAGGTGCCTATCGAGGGGCACAGATTGTAAGGCAAAGGAAATAGCACCCATCATTGGATTGCTATTAATAAAATTATTTGAAGTAGCCACATTACTGTTGCTAGGATTATTGCTATTTGAAAAACTGTCACCGAGTTTTGCTGCCATAGAGGACAGAGCAGTTGTTTGGCTTAAAATTGCCTGTGCCAAGACGTCCTCATCCTTCTTCTTCTTTATTGCAAAATTATCAGGCAGAGGAACAATGCGTTTTCTTTTGGATCCAGTTTCTTTTATAATTTTTCGAATAGATGCCGAGCTGACACCTGAGGAGGATGAAGTTTGCTGTACCTCTGCTGTATCTGCCATTGCTGCAGATAATTGTCCAGCTGAGCTCTGACTGTCAGTATCAGCATCTGTAGAAACAATTACATTTATCAATTAATGTTAATTTTATAACATTGACATATTACGAAAAAATTGTCTGTACCTCCAAGAAACAATTCATTATCGCTGCTCCACACACTATTTGGTGATGGCACCTCCGATGTTTTTTGTGGTGATGGAGTTGCCCTGAATACAGGTGGCGAGGGTGAAGGAGAGGGTCGAGCAAACATAGGTGAAAGTTGGTGAAAAGTTAATGGCCGAGTTTCAAAGTTGAGACTTGCAGGCTTTATAGCTGTAGCTTGTTTAGTATTTGGTAACGCACTACTATAGCTGCTTGACGTTCTGAAATACGTATCAAAACATGATATTATCCAGTTTTGTCAAGATATCTGTACTATACACATGAAAAAAGTACATACTTGCGTCCAACAATATGATCTGCTAAGAACATGCAATCTTCATACAAAGGCCATGAAGGTACATATGGTGCCACCGCTCCTTGGCCTGATTTTCCTTTTAACGAAGATAATACTTTTCGCCTCTCTCTGCCAAAACGTTGGCGAATATTATAAAATAACTTGGAAGCATCTGGTCCTGGAATTCAATAAATATCAACTGACTGGCAGGGCAACCTAACCTAACCTCATTATGTCAGAAAAGTATATTAAAATATGTTAAGATATAATAAAATAATTTATCCTAGCTTACCTGACAGGGGCTTTGAGAGACTAGATCCCACTCTCTGCCACGCTAAATCTTTGTTGTATCCTTTTCCACAATATTCTTTTACAGTTTTGGCGAACAGAGGCGGGTTATTTTTTACTAATTGAATTAACTCACGCTGATCCAACAGCTCAACGTCCGACGGATTTTCATCAACAAAATAATATTCAACACAAGTTGCTTCACCTTCTTCGTTCGACATCGCAAATAATTATAATTAACATTAATGACAATATGCACAAACTCCACACACTTCACGGACGCAGCATTCTTTTGTGACTGCGCATGCCCGTTCGTCGTAAAATGTACGTCGTACGCCGTAGGAAATGGATTTGGTTTATTTCGCTACAACTACTGCTAAGTCCTCTACGACCTACTGCTACTGCGCTAAAACCTCCATTGTAGAATGACCTTAAAGTCCATTGTACATTGGCCGTAGCATAAGGTTGTAAGGCGAAAGACTCAAGAAATTTACCAGTCAAATATTAAGATTATACTCGACTGTGATTGGTCAATTTCTTGAGTTTTACGCCTTACAACCTTATGCTACGGCCATTGCAGACGAATCTTTAATCCCGATCTACAACAGATAATTTAAGCTCTAAACTTTAAGAAATTGCCTAATCACAGCCGAGTTTTTCTTCATAAGCCGTGTTCCGAAATTATTACCAGTACTGCAAATTCTATAGTGCACGTTACTTATATTATATATTTTCAGACAACAGGCAGTAAACTGGCAGCAATTTCGGAACATGGCCATACTTGTCTGTGATTGGTCAGTTTCTTGAGTCTTATGCATTACAACCTTATGCTACGACCAATGTAGACGACTCTTGAAGCGTCATCTACAGATTTTAAGGAGACTTAAGGCGTAAGACCATGGACGTAAGAAATACTGGACAGAGCGTATTGCTGCGGGAGTGAAGCTCAAAGGGTGAGGGGAAAGAAATGTCTACTGCAACGGAATGAGGCATGTAAGATGGCGATGGATATTAATTTCACGGAGTGTGATATTTTTGAATTCCTTAAAACGAAGACATTTTCATGTAAAAGAAAAAGAATAAAATACATATTATATGTTTGTATATATATATATATATATATATATATATATATATACAGGGTGGGGCATTTATCTTGAGACAAGATAATATCTCGATTGGAGTCGATTATTCTGAAAAAAGTTTTAGAAAAAAGTTGTATGGTTTCAAGGGGGACATAAGATGGTGTCATTAGTTTGATCTTGAAGAGCCACCTGAAGGACACGCGAAGAAAACTCATAGTTGTTTCAAAAAAAAATATGTAATTTGCAATTAACAATTACATATTTTTTCTTAAAAATAACTATGTCTTTTCTTTACACCAATTGATTCTTCTCATTATTTTGTACATAAAAGTATTAAGATAAAATAATCGAAAAATGAATATTTTACAAGATATTTTACGGTTTATGTAAAATTAAAAAATGATTTCAAGCCAGCATCAAGTATTTCTCATAACTTGGAAAGTACTTAATGAAAACTAACTTAATTATAGTGTTTTGGAAAGCTCTTGAGATGAGCTACAAGAATATGCAAAAGCATATAGGGTGTCCCATTTAAAAAGTTGGAGCTGACCTTCGCGTGTCCTTCAGGTGGCTCTTCAAGATCAAACTAATGACACCATCTTATGTCCCCATTGAAACCATACAACTTTTGTCTAAAACTTTTTTCAAAATAATCGACTCCAATCGAGATATTATCTTGTCTCAAGATAAATGCCTCACCCTGTATATATATACATATATTTATATATATTTTATATAACATATACATATATTTTATATATTTTAATACACTATTTTTTTATTTATAATAGAATAAAATGTTATAACATTTGTTACATTCTTTGAATAAAATATATTATATACTGTGACGCCGTGGTCCGCCTCGAGAACGCCGATCTGGAGGAGGTAGCGTGCAAGGTCTTGGTCGATATAAAAAAATTAGATTATAAAAATTCAGTAAGATATCGGAAAAAAACGGTATCGTGCGGTAACTGAAAATGCGGTAACTTATTATACGGTAACTTATGTAATTGGGCGCCAGGCGCGGTATTTCCGCGCCACGATAACGATACGGTAACGGCAAGATCCGGTAACCCCGGGCTCAGTATTTGGCAGAGGGGCAGAGTCCTTTGTGGATTAAATATCGAGAGAGAACGCTAGACAGTATTTAGGAGAGAGAAATAATCGACATCCAGTTATTTTACTTATAATTATTCACATATATTAAACAATAATGGTACAGATAGTAAACGGCATAACAGAGATAAGATTAATATAACATGGAATATTCAGTACATGACAACAAGAAAAAAAAACAGACGGGAAAAACGATAAATTCCAGAACATACTAATCGAACAGCTGAAATTGCGAGACAAATGATTCACCGTTTATAACGGCTGACGCGAAGGTCGAGAACAATAATAACGACACGAATTTCAAAAGATATTATTTAGGCGACAATAGGAGCGATACGGGACGAATATAATTTTTCCTGCAATAATCCACGGTAATTAGCGGTAACTTCTTCGGTAGAAAATTGACGACGGCTAACAATGACCGATGTATAACAACTGGATATAATCTCAGTATAAATTTAACGGCATACGTATCTTACTCAACTTCGATATATCTCGAATCGGATTTTCGGTACGGTACTCGGCGGTAATCTTTCACGATATATTTTTGGCAGAAAATGAAGGCTTTGGTAAACGGTAGCGGTAATTATGTTTATGCGGAACTTTTTGCTTTATTTAACGGTCTTATCGCGACCTTGTATACTCGGCAACAGAGACTTGAAGTTCGAACAATAGAATTTTCGAATAATCGATAACGGAAAGAGGATTCAGCGGAGATTTCGCGTTGACAAATATTCTTGCAGAGCCGTTCGTTCATTTACGGTAACACACGCTCGCGAAGAAATTTTTCGCGCAAATCCCGCCTTTCGATACGCAATACAAAACGACCAAAATTGCCACGTCACGCTAGGACTTAAATTTCGGCACGTAACATAACGGTAACGTATACGCTTAACATGACACGAAACAATCTTTAACGGTAATAAACGGTATAAAATCTCACGATACGGCACGAGACTGTCGGCACGAACACCCTGAGGGGAGCAAATCCGCGACACCCGGGGACAGCCGGCGTCCGGCAATTACGGTACAAGTACAAATACTTTACGCGATAATCTTTACGGAATATTCGTCGCCCTGCGACGGTATCTCTAAATCAAGACGCCAACTGATCCCGGATGAACGATAATTATGCTACCTGTGCGGCGGCTTACAATAATCGCTGTCGACGGCTTCCTTCGGGATCGCTTCCTCTGGGCTCTTAACGACGTGTGTATGTGGCACGAGCTCACCGAACAGTGTTCAATCTCATCTGCGTCCGTGAGGCCCTCAGATCCCGCGCCGATCTTCCGCGCATTACATCAATTTTCGGATGGACGGAGGTTGATTCTCCGCCCCCTTCCGAGTCACAGCTGTTGTTGAAAAATAAGTATATAGGCAACACGAGAAAAAAAAAGAATTATTAGAAAAACAAAAGAAAAATGGAATCTGGATATGAGAAATAAACTTAGAAGAAAGAAAACTAATCCTAGAGCTAAACTATACTTAAAAACTACAGAAAACTAAAGAAACGAACCTTAAGGAGTATGAAAAAGAACGGAGAACTAAACCTAGAATTACTTAAAAATAAGGTTAAATACTAAGACGAAAACGAAGAAACTAAATAAATCAAAAACACAAAAAAAAAACATAAAAATCTCTAATGGGGTGACGGTTCCGCCCACTCGTCGCTCACCTCTGTCGCCCAGGGCCACCCCTCTCGGAGGGGCGAATGGTCCCTCACCGGTGGCGGAGAGCGGGGTGCTCGAGGGTCCCTTCCGGCGGTGTATGGCGCCGTGCGCCGATATGCGCCGCCGCAGCGCCCGCAACCACGCAGGGTCACCCCCGGCTGGCCGCACCCGTAACAAAAACTGCCGGTGCGGGGCAGAGGGCACCCTGCGTGAGTGTCGGGGGGATCCGCAGTTCCAACACCCGACCCCATTTGGTTGGTGCGGCGGCAGGCGTCCCATGGGCGATCCTGACTGGCGTCGGCTTGGTCCCACTTCTGCGGGGCGTTCCAGGGACCGGGTACGTCCCCGCGACGTGGGTCCTTTGGCTTGCTCGGGGGAACCGGTCTGCGTCCCTCTCGCAGTCCCCTGGTCCGGTGTGGTCTGCACTGAGCTGTCCCGTGTGGGGGACCAGTCCTGGACCACAGCCCCGTCCGTCGTCCAGCGGGCTGCTCCGACCTGGCGAGCCACGTCCCCCAGATCCCTTCGTCGCGAAACTCAATATGTTCCCAAACGGATCTGTGGCGCGACCAAAAGGCCCGCCAGATCCGTCGCATCTCACGCCGGTCCATTACGTTTCTCGGCATCTATTCGGTATCAGGAGTGTGGTAAGGTTTCAAGTCTTGTATATGGGTCTTACCAATGAGCGATCCATCCAGTGTGCCCAACTCGTAAATCACCGGAGAGATCACTCGCACCACTTTAAACGGGCCCTGGAATTTGTGTGCTAATTTGGCGGCTATATTTTGAGCCGCCGATGACAAAACGTGTTGGCGTTTTAGCACCAAATCTCCTACCTTGAACGTGCGATTACGCCTACGCAAGTTATACCCGGAAGCCTGTCTCTCGTAGGCTCTATCTAAGTTCTCGATAACCCATTCCCTTAGGGTTTGCATGTCCTTCATTCGGGTTACCCATTTTGCGGTATCCCCCGGTTCAATCTCGGTAACCCCCCGACTGCGTTTCACTGAATGTACCGGCTCTAACTCACGCCCAAGGTTCAGGAAGGCGGGAGATGCTCCCAATGACGAATGGCAGGCGGTATTATACGCGAAACGGAAATCCGCGATGTGTTCATCCCACTCCCTGTGATCCTTCTCAATAAACGCGATAATCATGGTTTTTAAGATGCAATTTACGCATTCTACAGGATTAGTTTGTGGGTAATATGGAGGTACGGTAGTGTGGGTAATACGTCGATCTACAGCAAAGGCTTTCATAATCTTATTCACAAATTCGGTATCATTATCTGTTAACAAGAATTTCGGGGCTCCCCAACGCGATATTACCAAGTCGTCGATCGCCTCGCTAATTTTTGGGCCGCTCGCGGTTCTTAAGGGCTTACACTCCATCCACTTCGTGAAAAGATCTTGAATTACCAGGAGATACTGGAATCCCGCTTTACTACGCGGTAGTGGGCCTATAATGTCGGCCGCTATTGCCGTCCATGGTCCATCCGCGATACGATGTTTCATGAGACCCGCGGGGCTTGCCTGTTCAACTTTTGTTCTTTGGCAGGTATCACATTGTCGGATGTATTCGGTAACTTCGCGGAATAAATTCGGCCAGAAGTACGAAACGACGATTCGTACTTGATAAGTTTTTTCGGTACCTAAATGTCCTGCCTGTGGCATATCGTGCGATTCTCTCAACACCTCCCTCCGATATTCTCGCGGTATCACTAACTTCCAACGGAAGTCTAAATCTTTCACAATTCCGAGACTACGCGTTTCGGTCTAAGAAAATATAATCGCCCAACAATCACTTTCCACTGCGTGTACTTTTCGGGAGTCGCCATTACTTCTTTATATCTTTTACGGTACCACTCACGTTGGTAATGTTCGCCAAGTCTACGGTATCTATAGTGGCAGTTACGTGAACAGAATTTGTCGCTGCCGGTACGGTATCTTCGATAGCCTCCGATTCAAACATTCGGGAGAGTGCATCGGGCACATGGTGTAAGGCACCCTTCCGGTGAGTCACCTCATAGTCATATTCCAATAATTCTAACGCCCACCTTGCCAATCTCCCTGTGGGGTTCTTAAGATTGTGTAGCCAACGTAAGCTACTATGGTCGGTAACAACGGTAAAACGGTATCCCTCTAAGTACGGTCTAAATTTCTGAATTGCCCACACGACTGCTAAACACTCTTGTCGGTAACGGAATATCGAGTCTCGGGATCTGACAGGGCTCGACTCGCAAAAGCTATTACCCTTTCTTCGTCCTCGACGATCTGAGTCAATACCGCGCCTAATCCCACGGAACTCGCGTCGGTATGTAAGGTAAACGGTAACTCGAAATCTGGACAGGCTAGTGTCGGTGCGGTAACTAAATGGTCCCGGATTTGATCGAAGGCGCGACCCTGATCATCCCCCCACTCCCAGCGCTTGCCCTTTTTCAATGGCTCGCTAAGGTTCGCGAATTGCGGGATGAATCTGCGGTACCAGGATGACATTCCCAAAAATCGGCGTAACTGCTTAATATTTCGCGGTGCGAGGTATTCTGAGATCGGTCGAGTCTTTTCCGGATCCACCGTCAGCCCCTCCTTCTGCACGATAAATCTCAGGTATCGTACCTGAGAGCGACAAAACTCACACTTTTCCGGATTAACGGTAAGGCCGGCGGCAGTGATTTTATCGAGTACTTTCTTGAGCCAAGTCATGTGTTCTTCAAATGTCGGCGTTACAATGACGATATCGTCCAAATACACGAACGCGTGTGGCTCCATTTCCGGCCCGATTAATCGATCTAACAGTCGTTGGAAAGTCGCCGGTGCTCCCGTAAGCCCGTATGGCATTCGCGTAAAATGGAAGAGTTCCTTCCCGGGAACACTAAATGCGGTAATCTCCCGACTTTCCTTAGCTAGCGGTATCTGAAAGTAGGCTTGACTCAGATCGATGGTCGAGATATAGCGAGCCGAGCGTAGTTGGTCAAGAATCCCGTTCATATTTGGTAACGGATATGCGTCTTTTTTAGATACGCCATTAACTCTCCGAAAATCTAGACAAAAGCGGTATTTCCCGTTAAGTTTTTTCACCATCACGATGGGGTTTGACCATTCGCTATACGACGGTTCGATAATTCCTGCCTGGAGCATTTTATCAGTCTCCGCCCGTATAGCTTCCTGAACCTTAGGTGATACTAAGTAACAACGTTGTTTAATTGGTGGACTATCACCTACGTCTATTTTATGCTTGGTAAGCGCGGTCACCCCGGGGTTATCGGACGTTTGCGGTAACGTTCGTAAAAAAAATTTTAAAGTCTTTTCTTGTGCGGAGGTCAACTCCGATATTCCGCAATAAGAACTCTCATGTGGATCTGTTTCGGTAGCTAAACGATATTTCTTGTGTGGTGATACGGCAAAATATTATCCGTTAGTGGCAAAATCCAATACTACTCCGAATTTCGTAAGAAAGTCTAGTCCTAAAATACACGGAACTGCTAAATTCGGTAACAACGCAACGGTAACTTCGCGACATTGATGCTCTAGTTCTAGCTGTAATTTAATTTCCTCCTTTATACTTGCGATTTGTCCGTTCGCTGTTCTTATTTGTATCCCCGTGCCTCTCTCGGTATCCAGTCCTAATTCTCGGATAATCTTTATCCCTTCCCGGCCTAGTAGAGTGCGGTTGGACCCCGAGTCCACGAGGGCCGCGAGAGTGTAATTATATATTTTAATTCGGAAAAATTTTAACGACGGTAACTCGTCCCTTTCTAGGGTGACATATGAATGGAGTAAGGTATCGTTCCCTGCGGTATCTGGTGCGGTAGCTGGGGTCTCGCTTTCGGGACTCGGAGTCGTAGGGACCCTCTCTACTGGCTCCAATTCTCGTTTCCCGAGCAGGTTGGGCAAGTCTAAACGGTAACCTCGCGTTTCCCGCAACGGTAACAATATTTCCGGCGCGACTCGGTACATCCGCGCGCCCGATGTCCTGTCTTATCGCAGTTCCAGCATTTTATGTTGTTGGAGGGATTGGGAATAACGGTAGCACTCGTCGAAGGTTCGGTAGCGGCAACGGCAGCGGCAGCGGTATCAGTAGAGACGGTATTCGCGCTAGGGGTTTTCGCGGATTTCTTTCTTTCCTTCTTTTTAGCGGTAGCGTTAGTGGTAGCAACGGTAGCAGCGTTCTTTGCCTTACTCTTCGGCGCGTGGTAGGCCAAGTCCGGAAAGATAGATTCCTTCGACGGTAACGGGGGTCGGTAGTTTTTCTCGGCTTGAAGGCTTCTTTCGATGCGCGTAGCCAAGTACTCCAGAGTCGCGAAGTCTCTGAACTCTTGGCGTCGAATAACTATCTGCATACGCGGTAACGTGTTCCGGTGTGCGAAATTTAATTGTTCCTCCAAGGGCCAGGGGGGCGTCATTCGACTCAGTAAGGCCCGCAAACAGGTCAAATAATCGGCCGCGGTTTCATATTCCCCCTGTGTCCGCCTGAATATTTCGTCGCGAAGAGCGTATTGATAGTCGGGATCCCCGAATCGGCCCCTCCATGCTGCCTCAAAATCATTTCAGTCTCGCCAGTTCCCGCTTTCCAATCGCACCCAATATAACGCGATTTCGGATAAGAAGAGAGGTAGGCATTTAAAAAGGTCGGCGTCTGAGATGGGGACTATCGTGCGAGCCTCCTTAATTCTTAACAGGAAGGCTTCCGCGTCGTTACCCCGTTTTCCCGAGAAATGGAGGTTCCATTTTCTCATTAAATTATAAGCCTCCGCCGTGGAGGCCCTCCCCGGACGGGAACTCGCATGTGACGCAGCCGCGGGCTCGCGTTGGGGCGGACGGTATTTATGTCGTCCCGCTTCACCTCCTGTCCCCCCAAGAGTGGTGTGCCCCGCAGGTCGGGCATGGCACCCTCCCCTAAGAGGTCTCGCGCCCCCGCACCATCTTGATCCTCTACCGACATCGTCTCTTTGTTCCCTTCGATCTCTAACAAAGAGCCGTCAACGGTATGATCGTAAAAAAAAAATTAAATTTCAAAATAATCCTCACCACATAAGACTATCGGGATAACGCTAAATAACGGTAATGCGATAAAAAATTAAATTTTCGATAACGTCAAGAACAACAATCGAACGGTATACGGCCTAAATTCCAAACGAAAGAGAGAAGAAAAAAAAATAAAATAAAATAAAATTTCCACCACACACGATTATCGAGATAGTAATAAAGGACAGAAAATCAATAATAAATTCAAATAATCGGTAACACCAAAAACGGTAATCAAATGGTAAGCGACCTTAAGTCGAAAACGAAAAAAAAAACGCAAGTAAATCCTATACAATTTTAAATAATTCGGTAATCTTATACGCGAAGCACACAAATTCCAGGCCGCTTTAGGGCCTTCAATAGTTATTAACTTACCCCAACCATACGATACGTTCGGTACAGGACACCATAAAATACAAAAAAAAACCACTGCTAAAAATATTCTAACGACACAGAGACATTAACGAAGCACAACACTTAATTGTCGATTTTTCTTTTTCACCTTAAAAGGTGAACGAGAGGAAAGAAAAACTCTCTCTCTCTCTCTCTCTCTCTAGCTCTCTCAAAAAAATTATTATTTTGTACGGTATCCCGAGTTTCACATGACGTCGGGCCCCACGTTGGGCGCCAAAATCTTTGCGACGCCGTGGCCCGCCTCGAGAACGCCGATCTCGAGGAGGTAGCGTGCAAGGTCTTGGCCGGTATAAAAAAATTAGATTATAAAAATTCAGTAAGGATAAATTCAGTATCGAAAAAAAACGGTATCGTGCGGTAACTGAAAATGCGGTAACCTATTATACGATAACTTATGTAATTGGGCGCCAGGCGCGGTATTTCCGCGCCACGATAACGATACGGTAACGGCAAGATCCGGTAACCCCGGGCTCAGTATTTGGCAGAGAGGCAGAGTCCTTTGTGGATTAAATATCGAGAGAGAACACTAGACAGTATTTAGGAGAGAGAAATAATCGACATCCAGTTATTTTACTTATAATTATTCACATATATTAAACAATAATGGTACAGATAGTAAACGGCATAACAGAGATAAGATTAATATAACAGAGAATATTCAGTACATGACAACAAGAAAAAAAAAACAGACGGGAAAAACGATAAATTCCAGAACATACTAATCGAACAGCTGAAATTGCGAGACAAATGATTCACCGTTTATAACGGCTGACGCGAAGGTCGAGAACAATAATAACGACACGAATTTCAAAAGATATTATTTAGGTGACAATAGGAGCGATACGGGACGAATATAATTTTTCCTGCAATAATCCACGGTAATTAGCGGTAACTTCTTCGGTAGAAAATTGACGACGGCTAACAATGACCGATGTATAACAACTGGATATAATCTCAGTATAAATTTAACGGCATACGTATCTTACTCAACTTCGATATATCTCGAATCAGATTTTCGGTACGGTACTCGGCGGTAATCTTTCACGATATATTTTTGACAGAAAATGAAGGCTTTGATAAACGATAGCGGTAATTATGTTTATGCGGAACGTTTTGCTTTATTTGATTACTGTTTATTAACGACCGCGTACAATTATTTATTAATAAGGCTGGATTCTCATACAAACACCCGCTGAAAAGTTGCGAAAGCCAATCGACGCTCGGTATCAAAACGCCGGTGATGATTATCAATAAATAATTGCTGGCAAGGTCGGCAAGAGATCTCGTTAATAATCAAACGAGCATCGGGTAGCCTACCGGATTGCATTGAAATGGCGCTTACAGAAAGAGAACGTATTACTCTTTTGATGATGCGAGGATACGGTGACCGCGAACGGTCATTTCGAGTAGTCCGAGATTTATTTAATGCAGAGTTTCGGCAAGGTCGGCAAGGGATCTCTGTAGCCACTGTACTGAAAACATGTAATCGTTTTCAAGATACAGGATGCGTTAGGGATCGACAAAGATCGGGTAGACCGAAGATCGCTACAAATGAAGATAACGATAGAGATATTACAATCATTCGTAGAAGATCCCAATACCTCTACTCGAAAAGCTGCCCAAGCTCATGACTGTAGCTATAAATCCGTTCAACGTGTTCTCAAAAATTCCAAATTTCATCCATACAAAATAAATCTTGTCCAGGAATTAGTCGCACATGATTTTGATTGCCGACTTGAATTCTGTGACATAATGATGCAGAAAATTGATGATCAACCGGAATTTCATAACAAGATTGTTTTTTCAGACGAGGCTACGTTTATGTTAGACGGTTCAGTGAATAGACACAACAGTCGATATTGGAGTGATTCTAATCCGCATTGGATGAGAGAATCCAAAAGCCAATATCCACAAAAACTAAATGTTTGGGCTGGAATAGTTGGAGAGCACATAATAGGGCCCTTCTTTATTGATGGAAATCTAACAGCACAAAAGTATGAGGCAATGCTCCGTGACGATATTGTACCAACTCTTCGCAACATTTTTGACCCAGATTTTGATTCCGTTTGGTTTCAGCAGGACGGTGCCCCTCCACACTTTGCATTACAAGTGCGGAATTTTTTAAACAACACTTTTCCTGAAAGATGGATAGGAAGGAGAGGCGCAATCGAATGGCCACCCAGGTCACCTGATCTGTCTCCCCTAGATTTTTTCTTTTGGGGTTATCTAAAAGATCAAGTGTATAAAATTAAACCTCGAAATCTTAATGACTTACAAGTACGGATTATCGACGAAGTGGCATTAATTACTCCCGAAATATTACAAAATGTTCAAACCAATTTTTATGATCGTTTGGCCCATTGCCAAACTGTAGAAGGTCGACAGTTTGAACACTTATTGTAAACAGACCCACTGACCTACACACACACGCTCGCGCGCGCGCACGCGTAAAACGGAGACAGTTTGGAGTCACAAAATACTGGGAAAGTGACGAATCTCAGGGTCTTGATCTCCGTTACGCGCGTCCGCGAACATTAAACACGCAAAGTCTAATAGCCATCACGTCCTTACTGTGGACCCTCGCGTTATCGCAAAATTTGAGTAGAAATATTTAAATAATCATAACTCTGTGAAAAAAAATCGTTAAGACCTCAATGACCCCGCGTTGTTCTCGTCTTGGAAAGACGATGAATTTCAAACGAGCCCTCACTCGACCCCTCATTCTATTTAAGATTTTTAACTCGCCCCCGCCCCTTTGTCCCAAAGGGGTGGGGGGTGGGTGCCATCCTGATAAAAAAATAGCTTTCATGATCCTATCAAAATCCCTCCTAATTACAACTCTGTACCTTGATCCGTTCAAAAGTTACAAGGGTGTTTCCAGACTTTTGTCCCACCCTGTATATATATATATATATATATATATATATTTTATATATCATATACATATATTTTATATATTTTATTACACTATTTTTTTATTTATAATAGAATAAAATGTTATAAAATTTGTTACATTCTTTGAATAAAATATATTATATACTCTTTTAACTTATTTATATATCTTATTATATATATATTTTATGTATCATATACATATATTTTATATATTTTAATACACTATTTTTTTATTTATAATAGAATAAAATGTTATAAAATTTGTTACATTCTTTGAATAAAATATATTATATACTCTCTTAACTTATTTAAAATATGATAAAATATAACAATAAACTTTTGAAAAATTTTGTTAATATTTTTAAATAAATTTTTTAATTGTCTAATCAATTACGCGCATATGAAAAATGCAGCTTGGCTCCGTAAAAACTGCATTTGCGCATATAATATGTGATTGATCAAACATGTTAAAAAAAAATTAAATAAAAAAATTATAAAGTTAAATATTTATCTTCTATTATTGCCCCTTAAATAATACTATTTTGTTAAATTGTTGCCTTATACTTATATTGTTTTCATTATCAGTTATATTGCGCCCTATAAAGTAAAGTTGAATTTGAATGTATTTAGAAGCAACTGCTCTTATTAAATGAACCACATGATTTTGTAACGGAGTTTGATCGCAGGAATGCTGTTCCAAACTATGAAATACATTATTGTTCCCAATAAAACGATGCAATACTTGATGTAAAAAAAAAGCTTCTGACATTTGTTTTAATAAACGCTTGCCGCCACTTTCGCGAAGAGCAAAACGAATAACAGTTTCTGCTGTTTTACAAATAACAATTACATCATGCGAAGGGAGTGTCAATCCTCCACGATTTTTAATATTAATAAAAAAGCATTCCTGATGTGTTTCATTTCCATAAAGAGCTCTGACACAAATATCACAATGTATCACATTTTTCAAATTGCGAACAACAAAACCAGCAATGTAAGCAATTATTCGAGTAGAATATTGAGAAAGTTGAACTGTATCTGGCAGAAATGGTAAATTTAAATTATTGTTATTATCTTCACAATTGCTATCCTCGAATAAACGTGATGTTGGAATCGATTGATTAATAATATTTTCAGGATTCGAAGAAATATGTAAAATTGCAATAGCATCCAAAGGGATGCAATTACCGGTTTTTATATCTGCAATCTCAGTATGAATAAGAAGTTTTTTGTAAGCGGCTTTAAATTGTCGAACTGTTGGATTATTGTTGCAACCTCCTTTAGCTCTTATGCAACCAAAAAATAATTCAATGTGATCTTGGCTAAATTTGTAGCATGGTATGTACTGTAAAATGTCTTGACTAACAACTAAGTTATTGTAAATTTCTAATAAACTTTTGATACACATCATAAAACCAATCACTCCACATTTGCTTCTCGACTGAATTAACAATGAATTTTTTGTTGTTGTTCGCAATTGTGCAAGATAATTATAACCTTCATTTAATTTGTTAATAATAATGGAGCTATTATTTTTATGCATTGGTTGTTTAAATCCTCTTTGTTTCATGTTTATCGAATTAAAAGTATCAAAAAGATCATTTATTAATCGTATGAATCGTGTTGTTGGTGTTGAATTTGCAAATTCGGAATATTTTAAATCATTTTTACAAAAATCTATTGCATCAGCTACAGAGGCACTAAAGATTTGCGCTGCAAGTTTTACTTTCATTTTTTGTTTGATAATTTACATGCTGTGTTCTTAACTTATTGGCTAAATGTAATCCTTCATTCATTTGGATTTCATGAAGCTTCATGAAATATTCCCATCGGATAATATTACCCTCGTAATCAATTATTGATTTATGATTTCCAAGATAATTACGTAATAATTTAAGAGCATGGCAAGGATCCAGAAATACTACTACTTTCTGTTATGTTGTTGGATGAAAGAAATAAGTCTGAAAAGATGTAGTAGACGTTAAATTGCATCCTAAAATATTGCACATTGTTAAATTAACGGGAGCTCCCATCAAAAGTTAGTGCTATTATATTTATATTTATATGATGCTCATGCAAAGTTTTTAATGCTTCAATAACTAAATTAGATTTCTGTTCGGCATTCAAACCGTTTATCAAAAAATATCCTATGAGAATTTTGAAGGACTGATTTATTACATTTACTAAAAACACTAATGCTTCTTTGGCTATAGCGTTACCACAATCAATATCAGGTCCTAAATCGACATATCCTATAAATTTTTGACCATCATATTCGACATGTCGTCTTATAGCCATTTCGTCAAATATAAGAACACCGAAAAGAGGATAATTAACTAGTTCGGCGCGTTGTTTAATTGACTTTAATCTCTTAGACACTATGCGCCACTATAGTGGCTTTCGCGGATGTCATCTTTCTGTACGGCGCACCACTATAGTGGCTTTCGCGGATGTCATCTTTCTGTATGACGCGCCACTATAGTGGCGCACTCTACTGGCACACTCGCTCACCGTTTGAATAAAGTAATCGTTTTCACATATTGTTTCACATTTATTTTGCATTCACATCGATTGTTAATTGTTTTCACAATATACAGCCAGAATATACAGTCTGTTCTTTATCTACCAGTGTCAGGTGAATTGTTGCTTTTTATTTAAATAAATATACCATTTGATCTTAATATACCGGATTCTCCTTTTATCATGCCTTTTTAACACATCCTTATAATTTGTTAGAATCTATAACCTTATAACCCTATAACAGCATTATCCGTCACACATTGCACTGCCATATCATTTACACGTAATTCACGTTGAACTCTGCCGTACAGAGAAACAGCCCCGCGCAAAATTCAGCCGTGCCTAAGAGGTTAATGCTTCCGCATTAAAACCTGGCTCACCGTTAACTGATTTGTACCATTTACAAATTGTCGTAGGATGAGGCAAACATGTATCAAATTTTTTTCTAACAAATGCATACGCTCGTGGCGAGTAAAAATGTAACGTTAGAGCAAACGATCTTAACTCGGGCTCGTATTGTTTATGCATTAATGTTTTCTTAATTTTATTATTTTGACGCAGTAATAATTGTTTATTGAACGTACCTATGTTATTTAAAATATCCAACTGTTGCGAATCAAGAAAATTTTTCTTCTTCAAAGATGTCAATACATTTTTCAAATTTGCAATACATTTCGTGGATCTTCTATGTTTTTGCTGCAAAGATCTTATCTTCTTGATAACATTTTTTCTTACATTAATCAATGCAGTTTTAAGTTAGTACTTGTTTCCTTGGTGTATTTTCCGATAAATAGTTATAAATAGTTATAAATGCGGTGAAACAATCGTTTTCTGGTGTTTAACTTTGCGTGGTGTCCTTGGTTGGTCTATATCAATAGCTATATAAAAAAACACTATAATTTAATGAAATTAATTAAATATCTATAATTATTTGTTTCAAGGCTCAAAAAGATAGACTAATTATTTTAATAAGAAAGAATAATTACTTTTAGAAGTGCTAGGAATACTAATGGTACTATCCATCACTGTTCCAGAAAAATCAAAATTATCTTCTATAGTTTCTGTAAAAAATCATTATTTAAATTATTTTCTGTTATGTTATCAATTTTATAACAATCTATTCTTATTATTGAGTCTTATAAACATACTTTGTTCTGCGTCAAGTATTTTTTCGTATGTCTTGGGGTCAATATTTTCTTGATTTGTTGTGTTTAATAATTTCTGTTTTTTTTTAGGAGTTTCTATGCTACTTAAATTTGCATTGCCCTGTAAAAAATATATATTTCCTTAAACGTTACATATTTAACCTTATATTTATAATTTAAATTAATCCTTTATATTTTATATACAAATGGGATGGCACCAGGCCGGATTCTAGTATAATAATCATCTCTTCTATCAAAAGCGCTTTCTTCAAAATGTAGCGAGCACAATTTTGCGTTTTCTGGTATATCGGTATTTAAACCCATGCTTTCTAGCCATTTTTTTCGTTTTTCTAGTTCATAGGTATTCTATAATTATACAATAATTAGTATTAAAAATTGTAACGTATAAAATAGTTATAACATATGTAATTTGATTGCAATAAAGCACTTACTTATGAAATGTAATTTTTTTGTTATGAGATTGTTCCCATTGCAGTTGAGCTTTACTCTTCCGACTATTATTATTTCGGCTTTTACAGCCTTTTGCCCAACAATCTGGCATTATTACAACATTCGCTCGCGTTATTATTAATCACACGCGTTATTTTTTTACGAATATATTTGGAAATGATTCGCTCTGATAGCGATTTCAGATGATACATGTTGATTTCACGGAATCTCTCATATTTTACTCGATTCACGTCCGTGCGACGTGAAAATAGACGCTAAATCTGATGCATCTAAGATGGCCGCAACAATAAACCCCTTACCCCTCGGATTACACTCCCCTCGTCTAAAAGAGTACTTTACAGCTCTGTCCAGTATTTCTTACGTCCATGCGTAAGACTTAAGAAGTTGACCAATCACAATCGAATATTCTATTAATACTTGACTGTAATTGGTAAATTTCTTAAATCTTACACCTTAAGTCTCCTTAAATTTTCATTGTAGACGACGCTTAATGTAGCGTCTATAATAAGATTTTAAGGCGTAAGACTTAAGAAATTGACCAATCACAGTATAGTATTAAGGGAATATTCGATTGTGTTTGGTGAATTTCTTAAGACAAAAAATATCGCCTTAATATCTCATTGTAGATGACGCTAAAGGCAATTCTACAGTGGCTGTAGCATAAGGTTGTAAGGCGAAAAACTCAAGAAATTGACCAATGACAGTCAAATATTAAGAGAATACTCGACTGTGACTGGTCAATTTCTTGAGTTTTATTACTTACAACCTTATTCTACGGCCATTGCAGACGATCCTTTAATCCCGATCTACAATAGATAATTTAAGCCCTAAGCCTTAAGAAATTGATCAATCACAGCAGAGCATTCTCTTCATAAGTCGTATTCCGAAATTACTACCAGTACTGCAAATTCTATAATGAATGTTACGTATATTATATATTTTCAGTGTTGGCAGTAAACTGGCAGGAATTTCGGAACACGACCATACTTGACTGTGATTGGTCGAATTCCTGAGATTTACGCCTTACAACCTTATATTACGTCTGTTGTAGACGACTCTTGAAGTGTCGTCTACACTGAGATTTTAAGGAGACTTGAGGCGTAAGACTTAAAAAATTGACCAATCACAATCGAACATTCTCTTAATACTTGACTATAATTGGTCAATTTCTTAAATCTTACGCCTTAAGACTCCTTAAAATTTCATTGTAAACGACGTTTAATGTAGCGTCTATAATAAGATTTTAAGGCGTAACTCCAAAGAAGTTGACCAACCACAGTCTTGTATTAAGAGAATATTCGATTGTGATTGGTCAATTTCTTAAGTTTTACTCTTTAAAATCTCTTTGTAGAAGATGCTTAAAGTCCATTGTACATTGGCCGTAGCATAAGGTTGTAAGGCGGAAGACTCAAGAAATTTACCAATCAAATATTAAGAGTATATTCGACTGTGATTGGTGAATTTCTTGAGTTTTACGCCTTACAACCTTATGCTACGGCCATTGCAGACGAACCTTTAAACCCGACAACAGATAAATTAAGCTCTAAACCTTAAGAAATTGCCCAATCACAGCCGAGTTTTTCTTCATAAGCCGTGTTCCGAAATTATTACCAGTACTGCAAATTCTATAGTGCACGTTACTTATATTATATATTTTCAGTGTTGGCAGTAAACTGGCAGCAATTTCGGAACACGGCCATACTTGACTATGATTGGTCAGTTTCTTGAGTCTTACGCCTTACAACCTTATGCTACGACCAATGTGACGACTCTTGAAGCGTCGTCTACACTGAGATTTTAAGGAGACTTAAGGCGTAAGACTTAAGAAGTTGACCAATCACAATCGAATATTCTCTTAATACTTGACACTAATTGGTCAATTTCTTAAATCTTACGCCTTAAGGGGATCCTAAAGTCGACTTTTTTACCGACAAAATACGAAGAATCATTTCGATCATAAATCTTTTTATTGGTTACACAAATCCATAAACCCTTTTCCACAATTAAAGTTCTAAGAATAACGAAGTGCGGAAGCTATAACTTGTGACGTTGCCCTCCCTTAAAGCGTCCATCCGCCCCGAGATTTTACGGGGCGCGGGCCGAGCGGCCGCGCCAGAATCAACCTCGAGAGAGCGTTATCCAAAAATCCCCGGAGAGACGAGCGCTATCGATAGTTTATTAAGATTTTTATTAATTGTACCGAATTTTTGTTTGTTTGTCAAAAACGACAACGGGCACCTCGCCGGAGAAGATCCGGAGGACCGGAAGCACATCAAGGAAGATTGTAGCAAGACGCTTAACGACAGCGAACGGAGGAGATAATAGCGCTTGAAAGGACGATACCAGGGGAATTCACCCGCGTCCCAGGAAGGAGGACGGAAGTCCGATCAACGCTACCCTCCGAGGAGGACAAACGACAGCGGAGCCTCCAACGGGCCCTTGTACCGGGGCCCGCGACAGCAATTATATAATTCAAATCAAATTAATTGCGCGCGAAGCGCTAAAAGCGCCGCGGATCTCGCGAGGCGCTAGGACCTCTCGCGTGCCGTATCCTGATTGGCCGCGGGGCTGCGCACCCCACTAAGCGGTCATTGACGCCGCTATCGACCCCGGGCCGCGAGATCCCAGGATCATTCTGGTGCGGACGCTCGCGAGACTAAGTCGCCCGTTTCTTTATTATCTCGTATCGAATTGTCTGTGTTCGTCGCCGCTGCCGGGAGACCGAATCGAGGACGAGGCCGAGGACCATCCCCGAAGGAGAAAACGTTATATAAACGGTGAGGTTGCCCATCTTTTCGTATAAGCCACGTACGCGATTTTGTCCGCGTGTCGGCCGTTCTGCCGCCGTCGCCATCTTTTTCGTGTTTCGCGACCGCTCGAGCCGTTGCCGAGACGGTGATATTTTTGTGCAATTGCGGGCGACCGGAGGCAAGCGACCGAGGAAGGACCTTCGTAACGTCGGCGTTAAATTGATAAGGCAACGTTCGTCTCTCTCCGGGTTTCGGGTGTTCTTTACGCGAAGCTATCGACCGGCGAATATCGACCGCGTGCGCGAAGGATCGCGAAAGCGAATACCGCTCGTGTTGTCGTACCGCTATCGTCGCCGCGTGGAATATTCCGGGACGTATCTCAGGGCGATTTTTGATGTCGGATTGAGTGTATGTCGTCGTTAATTGTAAGAGTGCGTGTGAGCGTTTTTGATACCTTATGGTAGAGTGAGCGTGAAAATATTTGCGTCGTTGTTGCACTTATTACGCCGCCGAGGGGAGCGTAATAAAGGGTAACCGAATATTGTCGTCTTTGTCGCGCTTATTACGTCGTCGAATAGAGCGTAACAAATGGTATGTAGCGTCTGTCGAATTTATCGTGGTGCGAGATAATCGCCAGAATATTGAGAGTAAATTTGAGCGGTTTGCGCGGAAGAAAGAGGCGAGACATCGGCGGAGAAAATTCTCCGTCTGCCGTCTCCGGCTATCGAAATTTGAGAATACAGTTCGCCTATCGCATACGTGATCCGTCTTCGCAAAAGTATTCAGTATTTTCGGTTACTTATGTTGTCGAATTAATAAGCTGTCGATTTGTTTCGCGAACTAGGAAATTGCGGGGAAAAGTCCGTTGCAATAAGTCGTCGATCTGGCTACCGAAATTATGCTATCGTTTGATTAATATCCGCGAATATTTTTGTACCGAAAATCCTTAGTATTCCGTAAAGTTTCGCTCAGTCCTGCGAACTCCGGCCACAAAAACGGGCTCGGATAACTAACTGGATAGTATTAGCGCTCTCATTTTCGTTGTCGATTCGAGCAGATACTTGCTCAGAATACCGTCGCAATTTTCGTGCCAGGATTAATTATATTGTCTTTTTCGCTTTCGTATTTCGTTCGAATTTATTGTGGACCGTCATTTCTTGATTTGTATGATTCGTTCTCGCGTTTCGGGGAATTAATAGCGAACTAATATCTTTGTAAGGAATTGTTAATCTCAGTTCAATTATCGCTTATTATTGTTTGCTGAGTCATTGTTCAAAACCGATCTAATTCTTATTATTGATTTGTTAATTATTCACTCGTAGTGTTACTTTATTTTTCTAGTAATAAACTTGTTAACTTTTTTTTTGTTCAAATCGCGAAATTTATTTAAGTGTTCGTCTCGCTTGATTGTCGATTGTCGTTTTGTCTGTCGTCCGTTAATTCCGTGAAGACTCGCATAATCAATTAACTTTCTCTAATAACCCCTCCCCTCTACCGTTAGGCGAGCTAGTCGGCCCGTGGCGAAGCAGGCTATCGTTTTCTTTTAACGTCTTTCGGCTTTTCGCGAAAACTGATGCGTGAAAGACCGCATCTGGCGCCCAGCTTTTCGATATATCGATACGGTCTCCGCTCCGCCGCGGCTCGCGCGAGAACGTCCTCCATCCCTGTTCCTCAGAACGCGAGTATAATAATTTCGTTATTGTTTTTGACGGCGTTTTCGCTCCCCCGCGCACGCTCCCATCCAACATCTCGAGGAGTGTCGCGATTCATTTTGGATCTAATTGAAATAAACGTCGCAAATTTAATGCAAAAAACCAAGAAAAAGTACTTAAAACTGTGTTAATTACATTAGTATTACCGACTTCTTGCATCACGTCGTAACAATATTACTTTAATATATAAGTTTTGCAGTTCATCTGTGTTAAAGACACAGCGCTCGCAGTTGGGATAACATGAAAGAATAATACAGAAGTAAAAAAAGTAATCTTAGAAGCTTATATAAAAAGATTGATGATCGAACTGTTTAGTGTACGTGCATGCATGTATCAATATCAAAAGAGTAAAATCAAACAAAATTAGTTGACGAATAGCATGATAGATGGCACTGTCATCAAAACTTTTATCGACAAGGACAGATAAAATCGTATTTTCTCTTTCTCTCTTTCATGCCCGTGATAATAGTTTATACGTATACTCATGATTGCACTCCCTCGTATTTTTTATTTTGTTTTCTCGATCATATACTCATTCTGTCTCTTTTTAATCTTTCACTCACTACATATCGCTCAACTTCATGCTTCACATTACATGTTACGTCTCTCTCTCTCTCTCTCCCCCCCCTCTCTCACTCACTCACTCTCTCTCTCTCTTTTTTTTGCTGGGTATTATATTCTTACATTCGCTCATGTTACTTTTACTGTTTTTTGGTTCTTATTACTCTATATCAAAAAAAGCTTTTTATATGTATGCATTTTTATTATATAGTTTAACGAAATATAAAATATTACATTTATCTCTCTTTCTCTCTGTTTTGTTATAATAAATATACCTATGTCATCCAATTTATATATATTTTTTACATTTGCAGAAAGAAAAATGTGTAGGATAATTGATCATAATTTGCAGCTATTTACAAATCAAGATAAAGTTCAATAAAGTTGAATATATATAGAATCAATTTACAAAAAATAAAATTTGATGGACTTTATCAATTTAAATTATTAAACCTGTATAAGCGTATACAATTTTACTTCAATTATTTATTTTATACAATACAATGATGATAGTTATGATTTTTATAGCAGATAAATATATATTTATAATTTATTAGAACTATAGTCTATATTTATCAAAAAAAAAAATTTTTTTAAAGTAAAACTTGTAAATTTCATTATTATATATTATTATATATTATTATATATTATTATATATTATATATTATATATATATTATATATTATTATATATTATTATATATTATTATATATTATTATATATTATTATATATTATTATATATTATTATATATTATTATATATTCATTATTATATATTATTATATATTATATATTATTATATATCAAAGGATTGTTGAAAAATGTAGTCGACCAAACTAGCCAGAAATTAGTTTATTATTACGACGTTTCGACCATATGGTTGTGGTCCTTATCAAGTACATACTGAAAGATTATAAATTGATAAATTAATTGACAATTTCAATATATAACACGCTCAACAAATTAAAATGTAACAATGTTAGTATACCGAAGCCATAAATCAGGAGGCCGGCATGGACGATGATCTTATAAATTGCACAAATCACATTAACAGAACGTTATTTTTTAAAAGATTTAAATTAGAGAGAAATTGATGTGTCTGTGAGAGACTTCGTCAAGAGACTAAAAACAAACGCTATGAGACCGGACTATGTGACCTTTATTATTTTATCGTAAATATTATTTAAATTATCTGTCTTTCTGTAGGTTGATTAAATTATTATTAAATTTTTTGATGAAAAACATCTCAGCAATTTCTCTCTTTCGAACATATTTTTCGTTATGCAAAATATTAGGTTTCGACCAGTCAAAATCATGTCTAGATTCTAATCTATGTTTGCTAATAACCGAATGATTAGATTCGTGTAACTTTATATTGTTACAATGTTCTTTTAATCGCGTACGTAAATGTCTTTTTGTTTGGCCGATGTATGACAAATTGCAGTCTTTACAATTTAATTTATATACAACACTTGTCTTATCTTTATTCTGTAAATTATCTTTAGCACGTCTAATTAAATTATTTAGTTTTTTAGTTATTTTGTAGACGACGTTAAAACCGCTATTCTTCAAAAGGCGATACAAATCATGACTCGAATTCTCCACATATGGTATTGAAATAAATTGAGTCCTGTCAGAACCAGCAAGGTTCACGCCAACTGTATCATTAAGATCACGAATATTTAAAAAATTAACTCTTTTTGGAATGTGTCTGTGTATTATATGTTCAGGAAAACAATTACTGATTAAAGTGTCAAATACTAATTTGATATTTTCTTGCCAGAAGCAGTCGTTAGATAATAGAATAGCATGGTCAACTAAATTATATATATTATATAGTGTTGATTTTATATTTTAACGGGTGGTTAGAATGATAGTTAATATACCTCCCTGACCATGTCGGTTTCCTAAACCAGTTAGTAATCGGAGTATTCCCGGACCGAATGACTTTGACATTCAAAAAACTAATCGATGAATCAGCTTCAATTTCATATGTAAATTTCAAGCGTTCGTGATAATTATTAAAGCTTCTTAAAATTTCGTTAATTCTTTCACGTGGTACTATTGCAAAAACGTCGTCTACAAATCTATAATACGTAGGTACAGTAAAACTTAATGAGTCTAAGCAATGTGTCTCCAAGTCGTCCATCACCATATCAGCCAGGATAGGTGACAATGGAGAACCCATAGGAATGTCGAAGATCTGTTCATAAAAACGTCCGTTAAATGAAAAGCAGGTTTGAATCTAAAATCGTCTCTACAGCAAACAAAAATTGAAATAAGTTAAATTTAGTATTTTTCGAAATGTCATCCCAACGCCTTCTTATGGCGTTAATAACTAGGTCCTTGGGTAATTGTTTTCCTGAACATATAATACACAGACACATTCAAAAAAGAGTTAATTTTTTAAATAATCGTGATCTTAATGATACAGTTGGCGTGAACCTTGCTGGTTCTGACAGGACTCAATTTATTTCAATACCATATGTGGAGAATTCGAGTCATGATTTGTATCACCTTTTGAAGAATAGCGGTTTTAACGTCGTCTACAAAATAACTAAAAAACTAAATAATTTAATTAGACGTGGTAAAGATAATTTACAGAATAAAGATAAGACAAGTGTTGTATATAAATTAAATTGTAAAGGCTGCAATTTGTCATACATCGGCCAAACAAAAAGACATTTACGTACGCGATTAAAAGAACATTGTAACAATATAAAGTTACACGAATCTAATCATTCGGTTATTAGCAAACATAGATTAGAATCTAGATATGATTTTGACTAGTCGAAACCTAATATTTTGCATAACGAAAAATATGTTCGAAAGAGAGAAATTGCTGAGATGTTTTTCATCAAAAAATTTAATAATAATTTAATCAATCTACAGAAAGACACAGATAATTTAAATAATATTTACGATAAAATAATAAAGGTCACATAGTCCGGTCTCATAGCGTTTGTTTTTAGTCTCTTGACGAAGTCTCTCACAGACACATCAATTTCTCTCTAATTTAAATCTTTTAAAAAATAACGTTCTGTTAATGTGATTTGTGCAATTTATAAGATCATCGTCCATGCCGGCCTCCTGATTTATGGCTTCGGTATACTAACATTGTTACATTTTAATTTGTTGAGCGTGTTATATATTGAAATTGTCAATTAATTTATCAATTTATAATTTTTCAGTATGTACTTGATAAGGACCACAACCATATGGTCGAAACGTCGTAATAAACTAATTTCTGGCTAGTTTGGTCGACTACATTTTTCAACAATCCTTTGATTATTTGACTAGCGATATTAAGATATTTATTAATTATTATATATCATATATTGATAATTCGTAGTAGTGATTTTATTAATATACATATTTGTGATGTAAATTGATTCTACTAAACTTTATTTTTGCTAAATAGTTGTGAATTGTTATCAATTATCATAAATATTATTCTTACTGCAAATGTAAACAATATATATAAATTGTATTACATAGGTGTATTCATTATAATAAAACAGAGAGAAAGAGAGACAAATTAAATATTTTATATTAAATATTATAAAATAAAAATGCATACATGTACAAAGCTTTTTTCGATATAGAGAAATGAGAACCAAAAAACAGTAAAGATTGACACATGAGCGAATGTAAGAATATACTACCGAGCAAATAAGCAGAGAGACAGAGAGAGAGAAGTGCGAATGAACATGAAAGTTTTAAAATATGAAGCTAAAAGGCGCTATGTAGTAAAGGAATCAAAAAGAATGAGCATACGATCGAGAGAACAGAAATACAAGAGTGCAATTGCAATTTGAATAAAATATTATAAAAGAATATACATTTATGAAGAGAATAAAAGGAATGTAAAACTAAATGGGAGTAACAAAAAATTAAATAAGATATAAAAACAATATAAAATTAACTTTGTATTTATTCATATTAATTTTTTTTAATAAAATGTATACATAAATATGCATTTATATATAAGTAAATGCATACATAAATATGCATTTATATACAGAGTGTCCCAAAAGTCTGGACACAGTCGAATATCTCACATAGAATGCATTTTAGAACAAAACGCTTTAGACAAAAGTTGTAAGGATTAAAAAGATATATTTAACTGTAACATCCATTTGACATTGAGTGACGTCGCCAAGCTTAGGACAAGGTCAACTTGAATTTTTTAAATGGAACTCTCTATTTTTTATTGCATATTTTTGTAGCTTACCTCGAGAGCTTTCCAAAACACTATAATAAAGTATTTCTTCATTGAATACTTTTCAAGTTACGAGGCTTGAAGTAATATTTTAATTTTACATAAACCATAAAATATCTAGTAAAAAATTCATTTTTGGATTATTTTACCTTAATACTTTTATGTACAAAATAATGAGAGGAATCAATTGGTGTAAAGAAAACATACAGTTGTTTCGAAGAAAAAATATGGAATTGTTAATTGTAAATTACATATTTTTTCTTCGAAACAACTGTATGTTTTCTTTACACCAATTGATTCCTCTCATTATTTTGTACATAAAAGTATTAAGGTAAAATAATCCAAAAATGAATTTTTTACTAGATATTTTATGGTTTATGTAAAATTAAAAAATTACTTCAAGCCTCGTAACTTGAAAAGTATTCAATGAAAAAATACTTTATTATAGTGTTTTGT
>NW_020229350.1:207500-225000 GCF_003227725.1 Camponotus floridanus
AATGTTCCATTCAAAATTGTGGAAAATATCAAGAAAATTCTATAAATTCTATAAATATTAATTTTCACAAGTAAATCTACAAAGAGTATCTTTTATTATATAGTAATATATATTGTAGAAAATATATAAAAGTATTTTTTTCTTGTATTTACACTTTCGTATTTAAAATAATATATTTTATAATATAAATAATATATGTAATAATTTTATAATATGTTTATAATATAGATTGCCAAGCAACAAAGAAGTACGTATAAAATGGCTCGCTAAAATTTCTCCTTATATTAAGAAAACACCAAAAGAAATATATATTTGTAGTGAACATTTTACTGAAAATAATTATCAATCAGAATCAATGAAATTATCAAAAAGGATGTTAAAAAAATCTGCGATTCCTACTATTTTTAATAATTCTAACATTTCAAAAAACAAAGAAGTAAATGCATATATAAACATTTTAATAAATTAAATACTAAATATAAAATATGATATTATTTTTTATAATTATAAATTAATGTATTTAATTACAATTAATATATAAATAACATATAATATAGATAATAAAATATAGATCATAAAAAACATGAAGATGTATTGAGAGATACGGATTTTACATCTAATTCTAATAAGCTAGAAAATTGCTTTGCTGAGAAAATTTCCACATCTAATATTGCCCCTAGTATATCTCCATCTAATATACGTCCTACACAGGAAATTGTAAGTAGCAATATACAAATATTGTAAAATATATTGATTTATTTAAGTTTGTTCGTAATATATTGTATTTTAATTGGTTATATAAAAATATTTAATTCTTTCAATTTATATTATTTTCTAACACATGAAATGTATAATAGGTGTATGGTTGTATTTAATATTGTTCCATTTTAAAATATTCATATTTTTTATTTAATTGTTATATATGTTTAGCTTGTTTATTTGTTATTGCAAATATTGTACTTTAAAGTGTTATGATTACAATTTATTAGGAAATGATTGACATTGGAGTACAAGCACAATTAACGAATAGTATAAGTGTTGCAGTTCAAGTTTCTCCAAAGCGTTTAAGACAATCTGAAAGTGAACTACAATTAAGAAAAGAAAATCTAATTCTGAAAAAGCGTTTGTTTCGTCGAACAGAACGCATAACGTCAATGAAAAGCCTCATAAAATATCTGGAAAATAATAAACATGATACTGAAGGTGTGACAGAAGTTTTAAAGACTAATTTTAATGGGTTTTCATTAGAAGTTTTGAAAAATGAATTGAAAAATAACAGAGTTTCAGCATGTCGTAGAAGATATTCTACCTCAATTAAACAATTTGCTTTTACATTATTTTTTTATTCTCCACGTGCCTATGAATTTGTACGCAGTCAACTATATTTACCGCATAATAGTATGTTCCGTAAATGGCTAAGTCATAAAAATCTCCAACCTGGTTTTCTTACTGAAATATTTGCATATTTGGGAAATGAAGCATATACAAAAGATTATTTAAAAAATGTTTCATTAGTATTTGATTCGATGAGCATAAGAAAATATTAGTGTATGATAAATTATCAGATAAAATACGTGGATATGTAGATTATGGGGGTATTCCTACAGAAGATTCAAAAGAATTGGCTACTGAAGTATTGGTGCTATTAATTGTTTCTTATACGGTAAAATTTAAATGTCCAATTGCTTTTTTTTTACAAATAAAATGCCATCAGTTGTACAGAGCGAAATTATACAGCAAGCAATATTCAAACTAGCAGAAAAAGGCATCACTGTCCGTTCAATTACATGCGATGGTGCAAAAAGCAATTTAAAAACGTTACAATTGCTAGGATGTAATTTTAATTTTAATAATTTCGTAAATATGGATTCTATGAACATTCCATGCATTATACATCCCAAAGAATATAAATCGAATATGAAACAACATTTTCATTAAGAAGCATCAACAGAAAATATAGATTTAAATGTACAAAATGCGCTTTGTCCGAAGAATGAAAAACAATATTCTTATTTGCAAACAGCATTTCAACATTCTTTATCTGATTCATATATTTACAGTATATTAGACCCTTCACATATGATTAAATTATGTCGTAATATTTTCACAGAATGCTAAATTACATATGAAAATCGGAAAATATTTTTTGCATATGTTAGGAAATTACATGACATTCAAGAAAAAAAAGGTCTGAAATTAGCAAATAAATTAGGTAATGCACATATACATTATTTTAATAAAAAAAATGAACGTTTCACTTGCATCTCAAACAATAAGCAATAGTGTTGATGCCATCGATTATTTAAGGAAAATAAAAACTTTAGGATTTGAAGACAGTGATGCCACAACAGAATTCATAAGAATATTTGATAAACTGTTTGATATGTTAAATGTTAGAAGTTGTTTTGGAACGAATTTCAAGTCGCTTAACTCCTAAAAATTTGGATTATTTTATAAATATTTTTAACAATAATATTCTTTACATTTCCAAATTAAAACTTGACGGAGTTATTTTTCATCATCGAAGATCAACATTTGCAGTAGGTTTTATAATAAATATGTATAGTATGATCAATTTAGCAAAGGATTTATTTTCTAAAGTTAATCCATTACGTTTATTTTTGCCGTATAAATGCTCGCAAGACCATTTAGAACTTTTCTTTTCTTGCATAAGAACTAGAGGGGGTTGGAATAATAATCCTGACTGCTTACAATTCATATGGATTATACGAAAACTTTTGTTTTTAAATAATGTTAAAAGTAGTATTAGTGCAAATTGCATTGATGATAACACTGCAATGCCTGCTATTTTTAAGTGCAAAACTAAAACCAAAGAGAACTCTGAAGCTTTTGATTGTAATGATTTTAAACGTATAACAAATATAATTCAAGCTATGGAGAATATTAATATATCATTTATTCAGCAAAATATTTTATATTATATATCTGGTTATATTGTTCGGGGTTTAATAAAAAAAATAAAATGTGATGATTGTATTGCAATTTTAACTAATACAAATAATAAGACTTATGAACATAATTATTGTTTAGAAATATATTTAGAATCTTCTTTTATGAAATTCATTAATCGTGGTAAATTATATTTACCATCTGCAGTAGTTTATAATATAATACTATTTGTTGAAAAAGCTTTTAAAGCTGAATTAAATGTGCAATCTATGAACGCAAACCATTTTGAAGATAATATTATTCGAACTACTATACAATATTATATTCCAATAGCTATGTCTTCATTCAAACCACAACAACAGATACTGCAGAAATGGAGGAACTACATGAAATACAATTAATTAGAGCTATAACATCATCATATATTTTTATTCGTATTTCTAAATATAATAAAAATATGATGGAACGAATTTTGGATAAACTTGTTAATAAACGTAGTAAACTTCATAAAACCATTTTATTTTATAACATTTGATTATTTTATTATAGTTTTATTACAGTCAAAAGCTTTTGAGACATACATAATGTTACAGCATGTTAAATATTTTATATTTCTAAGCAATTGGATTATTTTGTAATGTATTTTTTTGGACTGGCTTAATAATCCTTATATAGTGATATTTGTTACTTTACGTGCAATCTCTTAAACCAAAGAATGAACTTAAAGATAATTTTATTTTATATTTATACGATATTTATTTTTCATTTAAGCTACAGATATGATATTATTTTTAAGATTGTTCTGCTCAGTATTTTATTTATGTTTTTGTGTTTTATGATGTATATATGTATATCGTTATTAATAATATATGTACATCGTTATTAATTTTTGAAAAAAATTCAATATTTTGTAACAAAAGATATTTTTTGTGTATAATACGGAATATATAGTTGTATATCTTCAATATGTGTTAAAATTCTTATTTTAATATTCAAACATTTATTTCAGTTGAAGTACATCCAACATTTTACATATGTTTATGTACGTTCCATACGGTAATCTACATAAAATAATCTACATAAGGAAGAAATGCATTACTATATTTCTATTTATCCAATATCGGAACATTTTTTATAATTATGTAAATAAAAATAATGAAAAGATAATGAATTGTATAAATAAAAAATAATAAATATATTTTTTAATTTTTTTTACTGTTTACCTGCTACATTTTACAAGTAAAAAATTTTAACTATATAAATATGTTCAAAATTTAAAATAATCATTCCAGAGTAAAATTTGCATAGCGAAATTCGCATATTTTCGCTATTAAACGTTCGAAAATTTAAAATTAACGGGCGTCGGGAATCTTCTCGAAATATCTATTTATTAGAAAAACTCGAACGTTCGAGTTATCTCTCTTTTTTTGCCACCGGAAAAAACGCTCATCATCGCCGCTAACAATATTATTTATTTATATTATTTACTTGTCATGCGCGCAATCTTTTTAGATCAGCTGATCGCCAATCAGCTGATCTAAAAAGATTGCGCGCATGACAAGTAAATAATATCCGACGTCAGACCTCATCAACAACCAATTACACGCGCCGCAATGAGGTCATCGCTAAAAGATTAAATTAATTGGTCCACGTCGCACTGCGACGGTCGCAGCGGGCCCAAAAATCCGCTCGCTATATAATGGGCACCGCGCGTGGACCAAAAAAGTCTCGCACTTTTTCGCTGCTCGCAGTATTTTCGTAGAACCACTTTGTCTAACCGCTTTTAAAACGACCGCTTTCTCATTCGGACTTTCGCACTCTGGGCTTCGGAATTATTTCGTTACCTGAAATAATTGTACTCATTTTATTTGTGTAAAACTTTAATTTACTGTGTGGTGTCAAATAAAAATCTAAAAATACCAAAAAAATTACGTGTCGTGTTCAGTTAATTTAGCGTTTAATATTCTGTTCGTGGTCGTCCGTTTGCCGCATTCTGTAAACTTTGCGCTGTCGCAGCGATCCGCGCTCACTCGCGAACAAAATAACATATATTTACATACATATATTTTTTGTTAATTATTATCTGTCCATACGAAAACTTTACGAAATGTCTTTTATTATACATTCTTTTTTATACATATAAAAAATAAAAATATATAAATAAAAGAACGAAACATTAATATTTTCAATAATAAAGGTGAAAAGCAGCTGTGAGCAGGCAGGTTGTCAATTAGTCAATCAAGTTAAGGTTAGTAAGACTGATGTTTGTAACAAAGATCATATAAAATTATCGACCAATCAAAATTTACTAGACGGATACAGGAATCGTTCCAAAGCAACCTGTCCTTTCCTTTTGATGTCCCGGGCGTTAACAACGGCAGTGCACATTCCAGTTACAGTATAGAGTTCACTGGTTGTAACTCAATAAATTGACCACTCACAGTCGAGTATTCTTTTAATGCTCGAATGAGATTGGTCAATTCCTTAAGTTACTGCTTTAATCCGTTAATCCTACTGCCATTGTAGACGACGTGTTAAGCGTCATCTACAATGAGTCTACAGTAAGACTTAAGAAATTGACCAATCACAATCGAATATTCTCTTAATAATAGACCGTGAGTGGTCAATTTCTTAAGACTTACGCCTTAAAATCTTATTATAGGCGCTGCATTAAGCGTCTACAATGAAATTTTAAGGAGATTTAAGTGGTAAGAATTTAAGAAATTGACCAATTACAGTCAAGTATTAAGAAAATATTCGATTGTGATTGGTCAACTTCTTAAGTCTTACGCCTTAAATATCCTTAAAATCTCAATGTAGATGACGCTTCAAGAGTCGTCTACAATGACCGACTTAATATTTTATTACCTAGATTTAACAATAGAATGAAAGAGTGAGGATCTCATATTTTAATGTTCCGTATGTTAAGAACATATCTGAACGTTTTCGGCATTGCGTCAGAGATCTAGATGTCAAAATTTCTTACACTGGAATAAATAATTTGTGCCGTTTTATTAAAGTCGGCAAAGATAATTTGAAGAAAGACTCGCCCCAGATAGCAAAATGATGCAAACTTTACGTAAAGTTTGCAGCAAATTCGAGCATGCCTTTGTAGCAAAATTACGACAAGGTGTGTCCGCAAAAAGCTTATCTTTTGCTGACAATGCTTGTCGCAATAGCATGACGCATATTTCACGTAAATAATACGGCAAATTTTGCGATGTACAGTACAACAGCAAATTTGTAGCAAGAACAGGGCAAACCTTGCCACGCACGACAGGATAACAAATTTATGGCAAGAATAAAACAAACCTTGTCTTGCATAGCATGACAGCAAATTTGTGGCAAGAATAGAGCAAACCTTGCCACGCACGGCAGGATAACAAATTTATGGCAAGAATAGAACAAACCTTGCCTTGCATAGCATGACAGCAAATTTGTGGCAAGAACAGAGCAAACCTTGCCACGCACGGCAGGATAACAAATTTATGGCAAGAATAGAACAAACCTTGCCTTGCATAGCATGACAGCAAATTTGTGGCAAGAACAGAGCAAACCTTGCCACGCATGCCAGGATAGCAAATTTGTAGCAAAAATAGACAAAGCTTATCGTAATAATGCGGATCGTATAAATTAATGAGTTCCATTAAACAAGTTTTAATAAAATTAATTAAATTTTACATCAACAAATAAATAAAAATAATTAGATTAGAAATGTTCTTATTTTTTGTTTTCTAATTTAATTATTATTTTTATTTATTTGTTAATGTAAAATTAATTAATTTTATTAAAACCTGTTTAATGGGACTCATTAATAATTTATACGATTCGCATTATTACGATAAGCTTTTATCTATTTCTACCACAAATTTGCTATCACGCCGTGTATGACGAGATTTACTATTTTATATATTGATAAGAATTATATTATTGATAAAAATAAATAAATAAATAAATATATTGGGTTGGGGAAAAAGTTTCTTCGTATTTTCCGGCAGATGGAATTAGAATCGCATAACCTTGATAATATTAATCGGATCTGTCAATACTTTGTGTGCGTTTGAAAGGTGACATATCATAAAGAAAAAGTAGCAAAAAAGTAGTGATATTTATCTATTCAGTTAAAAGTTATTGCATCTTGAAAATGAGTGAAGAGAAAGAAGAAATTCGATACATTTTAAAATTTTATTTTAAAAAAGGGAAGAATGCAACTCAGGCAGCTAAAAAAATTTGTGATGTTTATGGACATGATGCTGTATCAATACGTGTTGCACAAATCTGGTTCAAGCGTTTTCAATCTGGAAATTTTAACGTCAAAGATACACCTCGCTCTGGTCGACCGATCACTGAAAAAGTCGATGAAATTATGGAAATAATTGAACAAGACCGGCATATTAGCAGTCACGAAATCGGTAAGCAACTGAACATCGACCACAAAACAGTTTTAAACCATTTGCAGAAAGCTGGATACAAAAAAAAGCTCGATGTTTGGGTGCCACATGATTTAACAGTCAAAAATTTAATGGATCGATTTTCTATCTGCGAATCATTGTTAAAACGAAACGACATCGAACCATTTTTGAAACGGCTCATAATAGGCGATGAAAAATGGATCACGTATGACAATAATGTACGAAAAAGATCGTGGACAAAGCGAAATGAAGTTCCGCAAACTGTGGCAAAGCCAAAATTGACGCCAAGAAAAGTGATGCTGAGTGTGTGGTGGAATTACAAAGGAATCGTTCACTACGAGCTGCTGCCGTCCGGTCAAACAATTGATTCTAACCTTTACTGTCAACAACTGGAAAGATTACGCCAGGCAATTGAGAAAACGTGACCAGAATTGATCAATAGGAAAGGCGTCGTCTTTCATCACGACAACGCGAGACCTCATGTATCTATAGCGACTCGTCAAAAATTAAGAGAACTTGGCTGGGAAGTTTTGATGTACCCACCTTATAGTCTTGACCTTGCACCATCAGACTACCATTTATTTCGATCTCTACAGAACTCTCTTAATGGTACGAAGTTGGCTTCAAGAGAGGCCTGTGAAAATCACTTGTCACAGTTTTTCGCCCAGAAATCACACAAGTTCTACAGTGACGGGATTATGGTTTTACCTCAAAGATGGCAAAAGGTGGTCGAACAAAACGGCACATATTTAATTTCATAAGCTTCATTTCAAATATGAATAAAATTTGTTTCATTTTTGCAATAAAATACGAAGAAACTTTTTCCCCAACCCAATATATATATATATATATATATATATATATATACTTTTTAAACACACTATGTGTGTATGTATGTATATAAACATATGCATATACACATATAATGCTATCATTTGAAGAATATTACATTTAAAAAAGGCATATTATAACAATTAAATAGAAATCAGAGATACTATAACTAGGTACATATATAGATCTATACATCCACATTAACATATTGCGTAACTTTTACATCATATCTATAATATTTCATTTTTTTCTATGTAAATAGTTATAAATCTCATGGAGAATTATTATAGATTCAGCTGCATATAAATTACATCAAGCGACGCGGTAGCGTCGCGACGCCAAGTACATAAAAAACAAGTACATAAAAAATAGATCCGAGCATTGAGAGTCACTGTTTTTAACGCGGCGCTACCAAGTACCTTATCCGGAATTTTAGGTCTAAGAAATTTTCAATTAAAATATTTCAAAAACTAAAGCCGTAATCATAAATCTAACGATACTTTTATAACATAATATGTATACAAGTTTTTGATTGCGACCAGTTTGAATAAGATTGGTGCAGTCAATCCCGAGAAATAATGACCGCATATCAGAAATGTGACATTTTATCGTTTTCCTTCATTTCCAGGTTCAGACTCACGTAGATATGCTCGCACGTATACACGCAAAGCAAGTTTGTCCCTCAAGGCGCGTTTGCAACGTTCATGTACGATTATTCGTTCGAGTGTGCAAATACGCCTTGAGAAACAAAATTATGTGTGTATATGCGTAACATTGTGCGTTAATTTTTTATTTTATCATATTATATTAAAACGCAATAATATATTAAAACGTAATACAAGTAGTATTCTCGTCAAGATAGAGCGCGTATCTTGGCAGGAAGCGCGCATTACGACTCTTTGGCCGACAATTGGTCCTTGGTTAAGTCGGACAATGCGTAAATATCTCAGCGCAGATCTGGCGCGTGATTGGTGGCCGGAGTACCACGTGGTACTCCGGGCCCCAGGATAGGAAGAGAGAGGTTAGTGTGAGGCTGGAGATCGGGTGACCCGAGAAATAATGACGGTGCGAACTATACACGTATCCAAGAACACCGTCGATCACGTAATTAATGCCGTCTCCAGGGTCTGACTCGGGAGACGGCATTAATTACGTGATCGACGGTGTTCTTGGACATGTATATAGTTCGCCCTCCAGTAGTATCTTTAGTTTTATGCAATACTTTTACAAATACATCTGCATTTAGTTGAATGATTTCGCAGCAGTGTAAGTCAGTTATTTCATTACAAAGTAATTTATTCAATTAATTTTACATATCGAGATTCTTGATTATTAATAATTATTTATTGTTTATAGTTTTTGGATTTTACCACCAACCATCAATGATACTAAAGAAAATGGTTATGGGAAATTTTGCAACAGAGAAGGTTGATGGAGAGATGATAAAGGCAATCGATTTTATGGTGAAACAGGTATAAATCTTTCCTTTTTTGCAATTGATGAAAACTAAGAGAAACATATACAGAATGTTTTGTTTAAAAAATTATTTTTAATCCTATTTATATCCTATATATATCCTATTTATATCCTATTTATATTTTTAATCCTATTTATATATTTTTTTCCCATTTTTAGCTGGAGAGCTTAACGCAACCTGAATTAGCATTTCGTTTAACAATGAATTGCATAAATTGTTATGTACAACCTCAAAAGATATGTCATTTATATAACGATAATAGATGTATTTGATGAATATGCTTTATCAAATGCTGTTAGGGAAGAAATATATAAATGTTATCCGAATGCAAAATTAGCACATTTGAAAAGCAGTGGGAATTTTCCATACTTATTTATAAATATGGAATAAAAAGCATTTATATTTTAATTCTTTTAATGTATTAAAAGAATTTTGTACGATTCAAAATAAATATCCTTAAATGATTACAATTATTATTGTTATTCTATTATTATTATTCATTACAATTAACAATGATAATTATTGTTTTTTATACATAATGATATAATGATCAGATAATATGCATGAAGCTGTATCCATGTAGTTCAATATAATTTTTTGTGAATGCTAGTATTTTAATTTATGAGATGAGATCAAACTTAGCGAGATAAAGATTTATTGTCTACTGGATATACTAAGTTATATAATGGTATATTATCTTACTACTAAGATAAGATAATATATCTTAGTATATCAGTATCATTATATAACTTAGTATATCCAGTATACACAATAAATCTTTATCTCGCTAAGTTTGATCTCATCTCATAAATTAAAATACTAGCATTCACAAAAAATTATATTGAACTACATGGATACAGCTTCATGCATATTATCTGATCATTATATCATTATGTATAAAAACAATAATTATCATTGTTAATTATAATGAATAATAATAATAGAATAACAATAATAATTGTAATCATTTAAAGATATTTATTTTGAATCGTACAAAATTCTTTTAATACATTAAACCTCAACATTAATACTGATAATAAGATATTATATATTATATCACAGTAATTATATCATTAATGAATAGAAATTATAATGATTATAATCATTATAATTTCTATTCATTAATGATATAATTACTGTGATATAATATATAATATTTTATTATTAATGATTATTATTATTGTTATTCTATTATTATTATTATAATTTAATAATATATAAGCACAAAATAAGCAGAAGTTGTATGAATTTTATTAAATAGAAATTATATCTAATAAAAACAGAAATTATATCAATGTATATGAATACAATTTTTTGATTATTAAGGACCGATTTTTCCAACTTCTTGGTAAGTTTTACTCGACAGGTAGCATATTTTCGTCTCTTTTCAGATAAGTTCTAAAAAAGAGACGAAGATAGACTATCTATCGGGTAAAATTTACCAAGAAGTTGGAACAACCAGCCCTAATACTAATAAACAGAAATAGTGAAAGTAAACATTAAATGTAATTATGCAAGCAAAAATTATAAGAAATAAACATAAACTTCAAATTTAATCATTATCGTGTAGTCCTCGTTTGGTAGTTTTCTCATTGTGCCACTGTCTGCTAAAATCAATTAAAAAAAATAATGTCATTAATATTGTTGTATTTATAAAATAAAGAATTTTTTAAATATTTTGTAATGACAATTTTTATTACTTTCTTGGTCTTGCTCGTCTGCCCCAATTATAGAATTTTCATGAAGGTAAAAATATACTTGATGGACACTACACAAACATTGTACGTGCTAAAGGTACTGAATGGCAATTAATAAATGATTTAGTAGTACAAAAGTGTAGTTGGCCTCGAAGTGCTAAAAATGCATATATACTTTTTGCAGAAAAAATATAATTTTTACAAAAAGGTGTGATATCCCTCTAAAAAAACCTTACAAAGGTAAAAAAAGTACGCCAAGTACATAAAAAATATTCTACCATATGCAATAAATTTATATTTAATATATTTAATAAAAATATCCCTAAAAATAGTTTACAGAAATTTTCCCTAAAAAAATTGTTGTCCTAAAAGAAAAACAAAACTAAATATGAAATCAATAATTAACTAGCCAAGTACATTGAAGCAATTCATAGAGATTTGTAATTTAAAATATGAAATATAATGATATATAATGATATATAAAAATACATTATTATCCAAATTTAAATAAATATTTGTACAATATATGAAATAGCACTAATATATTGCGAATTTTATCATAAACATAAATAATAAGTCATAAAATTATTTAACCTTTACAATAACATTGATTACATTAATCGGCAATTTTGAATTTAGAAGTGTCTCGAAAAACTAATCGATTTGTTTCGAGATCATCAAGTTTTACCAAGTAAATCCGGAACTAAAGAAATTAAGAAAAGTTACATACAAAAACTTAATTCAGATAGCATTATAATATATTTATTATTAATAAATATTTAATTTTGAAATTAATTCTCTCTTTTACCAAGTAAACTTGCAATTGAAAAAGTTAAAAGCAAAATAAAAAAAAACTTGGCGTGCTCTCGTCGTATCTCATAATTCACATAATTTTATTTTAGTAAATATTTAAAATTAAGATTCACAAATTATATTCCTATAATTATTAATTACATATCTGTAATTATAATATTTACTAATCATAACAATATGAATATTATAATGCGGCGAGAGCACGCCAAGTTTTTTTTATTTTGCTTTTAACTTTTTCAATTGCAAGTTTACTTGGTAAAACTTAGAATTAATTTCAAAATTAAATATTTATTAATAATAAATATATTATAATGCTATCTGAATTAAGTTTTTGTATGTAACTTTTCTTAATTTCTTTAGTTCCGGATTTACTTGGTAAAACTTGATGATCTCGAAACAAATCGATTAGTTTTTCGAGACACTTCTAAATTCAAAATTGCCGATTAATATAATCAATGTTATTGTAAAGGTTAAATAATTTTATGACTTATTATTTATGTTTATGATAAATTTGCAATATATTAGTGCTATTTCATATATTGTACAAATATTTATTTAAATTTGGATAATAATGTATTTTTATATATCATTATATATCATTATATTTCATATTTTAAATTACAAATCTCTATGAATTGCTTCAATGTACTTGGCTAGTTAATTATTGATTTCATATTTAGTTTTGTTTTTCTTTTAGGACAACTTTTTTTAGGGAAAATTTCTGTAAACTATTTTTAGGGATATTTTTATTAAATATATTAAATATAAATTTATTGCATATGGTAGAATATTTTTTATGTACTTGGCGTACTTTTTTTACCTTTGTAAGGTTTTTTTAGAGGGATACATTATATTTAAAAAATACGACTTATATTTAACACATTATGCTGTTACAAACTTTCTCTTCAATGGGCTTAAATGTTATTGTGATTTATAAATTTTTAAAAAATGAAATCTTTTATCCCTGCAGATTTAAATTTTCTTTAATAATGCGTGCCATCTTCGAATATCATAACTCCATAACCCTTCAACAGACATACACAATGTCAATATTATATTTCAATTATCAATATAATTTATATCTTCAATGTTTCTTATATTAAGAAGAGATTCGTGAATGTATAGTCACCTTAGGACATCTTGCGTAAAAGCTCCATCATAATAAATGCCATCAAGTGTTACAATTAAACCATTGCCATGTTTCAAATCGTTATTCCATAATCCAAAATATTATTTTTCGCCTGTAACATCATTGAATAATAATTTCGATATTGTAATTTTAATTTATCCCAAAAATCATATCAGATTATTATTATATTATATATTATATTTATTTCCAGGACCATGTTATATTTTGTTTTTTTGTACCTGTCATGATATCATCCGTTATTCCACAGCCTTGTTTAACACCAGCAGCATTCTGCAATATAGATGCAACTAATGCCATAAATAAATGATCTTCTTTTTTGACACCATGCATGATCATGAGATAATCCATCTTTAAAGTATCTTTTATAAAAATTTCCATAATGTATCTAAAATATTGCATATAATTAATGTTTTACGAGAATATAATAAAATAAATTTTTTTACATTATGTTATATGACATATAAAAGATTTATATATATATATATATATACAAGTATACGTATATTCGCGTTACGTGCGTTATTTATTTCTGCAGCACACATATATATAAAATGCATTTTTTAGTCATGACTTTAAAAAAGTGCCGATTTAAAGAAAAATGATTTTCCTGTTAGTGGCTCTGAAAAGTGCCGATATAAAGCGAATCAAGCGGTATTCCATCGTAAAATAATTAAAATGGCACTTTTCAGTGCTTATTTAAAAGCCAATGAAAAGTGCTATTTGACATTGAAAAATGCCGTTTTTTTATGTCTTCATATCAGGTCACTCCGCTTCTGCTTTTTCTTCTTTTTTCAATCTGCAATATTAGGAAAAACGTATATTGCAAGGTGTTGCTGAACAGGATAAGTATTTCTGCACATACGCATGCGCAGAAAAATCCAGCCCGTCCAGCAACACTGTGCAATATACGTTTTTCCTGCAATGCCTGTAACAAAGTTGAAAAAATAAATCGATTATTAATATTGCAAAATGTAAATGATAAATTAGAAAATAAACTGCTTAACAATGATATGTTCAAATTTTCTAACAAATTTATATATGTAATATATATATATATATATATATATATATATATATAATCATTGTCAATCGGTGAACAATATACGGGACTAAATGTTATATAAAATATGTATGTTATAAAAGATATATGTATATTCTACAAAACTGACCTAATTTTCTTCTGTTCCTTCTGATTGTGCTATCTCATCCTCGTCCTCGTGTTCGTTGTGTTCGTCGTGTTCGTCGTTCCACAGATCATGTGCTCTTTTATTTTGATGGCCTCTTTGTGCACGATCTAAGTTGTTACGGACTTTATTTCTGTTTCTTTTTTTGGCTGTTCGCACAGCATCTCTCATATACATTTGGAATGTAGCCCGCATCGGCTTTCAAAATTTTTTTTTCGCATACAGCATCTGCAAAACATTGTATTAAAATATCATTGATAACTTAAATTTAGTATCAGTATAATAATATCATACCATAAATAGCTTTAACCAAGCGGGTATTAAATAATGGCCGTTGATTTTCACGACCAAACCAAGTGTATGAAGTCATTAAGCGATCTTGAAAAATCTCTTTTACGCATAAATGTATGCTCTCTTTGGCATTGAAGCCACCAATAAAAATCAAATAATTCACCTATTTAAAAAATATTGTTATTTATATTTCTATTTATATATGTGTCTACGTTTAGTTTACTAAAGTTTATTATACATAAGTATATATGATAAACTTATTTGTTTCACATACCAATGTCATATATTCTTCATCATTAGCAGTTTCAAATTTTTCAACATCCGCTATTGATGATATTGGTAAAAATGCTGGCTTTTCAGGTGTATGCTTTCGGCTTCTATTGCTCGTCTGCTGTAATATCTTGTCCAATTTCTCATGTATCTTTCTGTAAAGATAATATAGATAAATAATTAGATTACATAATAAATATAAATAATATACACATAGGTCAGTATTTAGAATGCACTTACAAAGATATTAGCGTGTTGTTATTCAATAAAAGAATCTGTATTATGTAATACAGATTCTTCTATTGAATAACAACATGTTAACACTTTTGTGTGCGTTCTGAATACTGACTATAATATATCTAAATAGTATATGTATCATGTTTAGATATAAAATAAATGATATTTAGTGTTTATATGTACATATATGTATAATGTGCTTCAAAACTTACTTAATTTCCGAAGCCAATTGATCCATTCTTCCATGTATTGCTCTGTGAATATTTATTTGCATATACAAGTATAAGTTATATATATTTAGTTCAATGTATGTATATTTAGATATTTATAAAAAATTTTCTGCTTAATTCTATTATCGTACTCAATTTCCGGCTTAACATTGTAAAAATCTCCTGTAGTTTGTGATGATGGTGGTACAGAACTTAGACGATGACTGTCATTTGGCCAGATGTTGAAAGGCTGAAACTTAGGGTCATATAGTGTATTCAATCCACTACGAATATGTTGTGTATGAGTAGATGCATGTGGATCGTGTGTGAATGTTTGTGTTGTATTATAATTTTGTGGTGCATAGTTTAATTGTTGTAAACTATTGTTAGAATGTGTTTGTGTCGTGTGATTGACATTTAACAGTTGTGTGTAAGTTATTGGTGCATGTGATGTGACACTGGGACTGAATGTTTGTGTTGTTTGAGTAAAAGGTTGTGTGCAAAATAAATGTGTTGTGTCATTGACATGTGGTGTATTACTGATATGTTCTTATAATTGTTAATTGACGATTGTGTATAAGTAAGTGATTGATCGGGATGAACATGCATAACTCTATTAGGAGAATCATTTTCTAATACTCCCCGTAACTCAGCGACATCGTCATCTAATTGGCTGCTCTGTTGTTGCTCCATCGGTGTTTTTCTTCCTGAACTTCTTTCTACTTCCCTTTCCTCTGAAGATGTCGTTTGATATCGCGGTTTATGGATGTTCTGACGTTTGGGGCGATCCGTCATTTTTCCTATAAATATATATTAATACATATCATATAAACAAACATACACACACACACACACTCCTATATATATATATATATATATACGAGTATATTAGAAATCATACAATTTTTGTCAAAAACGTTTTTCTCTAAAATGCTTAGTTTTTGAATGAAAAGAGGTGTACGGTTTCTAATGACATATTGATTTGTAGTTATCCGTTATTTTTGCAATATAAGAGTAGCAAAGAAGTTTGAAGGATCTGGAATATTATATGGTAAGCAAAGAGGACCGTCTAATTTTAATGAAATATGACGGGGGTGATGCGGGTTCTTTGCTCATTTATTTAGAGATGTTTAACATATAGTACAAAAAAGAGTGATATCCCTAAAAAATTACCCTTTTAAAAAAAAGGTAAAAAAAGGTGCTAAGTCCGCGTAAAAAACAGTATATGTATTTGCAAAATAGTGTATTATTAACTGTAAAAAACTACTGTATTGTATATCCTACAAAAATAATGATATCAAAAAAAGTTGCGCTAAGTGAAAATAAAAGCTTATAAAAATACTTTAACCAAAAAAAGTTATACAAAATAGCTGATTTAATTTTCTACATTATATCCTAGAAAAATATGATATCCAAAAATTACGCTAATTGAAAATAAAAACTTAAAAATTTTAACTAAAAAAATTGTACAAAATAATTGTTTTAATTTCATACAAATAATATTAAAAAGTTGCGCCAACTGAATAAAAATTTTTACTATAAAATAGACATATTTCTTTTTTATTTTCAATATTAAAAGAAAAATGATATTAAATGAATTGTAATATCTATTATAAAAAATCGAATTGAAAATATGAACAATCATATACATTGCAATAATCATATGCATATATCCTGAAAAGTTTAATTAAAAAAAAAAAGAAAATGATAATACAAAATACAAAATTAAAAATTATTAAAAAATTAAAAATTAGAAATTAATAAATAAAAAATAAAAATTTATATAAAAATTAAAAATTAATACATATAAAAAAATTTTAGTTAAAAAACTTAGCGCTGCTAATTTCATTAGCACATTGTTCAGCGTAGCAGCGCTAAGTTTTTTAACTAAAATTTTTTATATGTATTAATTTTTAATTTTTATATAAATTTTTATTTTTTATTTATTAATTTCTAATTTTTAATTTTTTATAATTTTAATTTTGTATTTTGTATTATCATTTTCTTTTTTTTTTTTAA